>NW_011358929.1:190311-214804 GCF_000735185.1 Notothenia coriiceps | reverse complement strand
TTCGATTAAATGGCGATTTTATAAATGTCATTTAATGACAGCCTTTATAAATGTCAGTTAATGACACTTAGGTACGTTGATCCCCCCATCGCTCATTAAATGACTGTGTCGGGTTTGTAAAATGTCAAAGGAGAAATTCCTGTTCTTGGTCAGGGATTTCCTTGGTTCGGTAATGAGCAAAAGCAGCCGAGACAAACCTAACAGAAGAAGACCCGAATACCCTATAAAACTGTAGCGACCAATACACTGCAGAAGAGGGTAAAAGGTGAAGTCGTCGACTTTCAATTTGTGTTTCCTTGTTGGTAATCAAAAAATGAAAAGTTTGTGTTAAACTTGTGTTTAACTATTCCTAAAAAAACTAAACAGTAACTTACTTCACCATTAATCCCAGTTTTTCGTGTTGTATATAATCCCGACAGTAGCTAATTTTTATAAATTAGCGCTAATTAGCGTTTAATTTAGCGTATAAAAACTAGCAAACTTACAAGTGAAGCTCCCTATAAAAGTTCAAACATTATAATAAGAATAGAATGTATACTCCCCTGTTTATACGAATACCGTGTTACAAACAAAAAGAATAGTAAACTTGTTACTGTGTTATAAGAGTACTTATAATTTGTGTTGTGGAGACTTGTAATGTTATATAAGCAGAGTTAAGTTGGACCCTTGGAGAGTATGTTATGTCTTCACACACACACCACACACACACACACACACACACACAACACACACACACACCACACACACCACACACACACACACACACCAACACACGAGCCATCTAGTATTTAGCTCGGGCCATGAAGCCTCACCTGCTGGTTTCCCGATCGGGCAATCTATTATGCCAGTATCATGCAGCTCGCGGATCCAGTAATGAGTGACCCGACAGTAAAACTAAACATATCTATAACTAGTTTAGATAGTTTGATAGGTAATTAAAATAGCTACGAGTGATATTCTAACCTGAAGTGTGTGTTTTGTCCGCTCACCGCTGCATGTGATCATGCAGAGCTGCGTGTCGACTCGTCAGCAGCAGCTGATCTCTCTCTCCCGTCAGATTAGACTTCACTCGCGTTTATGTCCATATCGATCAGATCCAGCTAGTTCTTGCTAATGATATGACTACCTGCTTATTAAAAGACACCTAAACAATAAGTGTCGCTATGCAACCGGGTGAGGCCACAAAGTATAGCGCAGCATTATGCATTTGTTTACATGCCCACCGGAACCCCGAGGCATTACCAACAGATCAACGCACAATCAACCCAGACAGGACATCTCTTTCTCCACATTACGTGTTAGACATTAGAATTGACTATTTTTGTCTGTCACATACTCTTCTTGTCTGTCACATACTCTTCTTGTCTGTCACATAAGTGGCGCAACTGAAGCGGTATTGCGCTAAAGGGAAAATATTTTGACCGAAGAGATTTAGATTTGCCGGCTAACGGGAACTCCGACGTCACCATGTTGTGTGCTTCGCGGATGCGCTCGGCTCCTCTCGACTGCTGCTCGGGTCTGCTCGGTCAGCTTCCGGATGAGGAAGCATTCATTCGACCAACTTACAGTAGATAACATTACAAACATTTTTAACAGGGGCCATAATAGTGTAAATAATGTTTGTTTTGGCAGTTACAACTGAATGTAATGTTTTCTACTTTTTTACATCTGGGAAGGCATTTGCCTTCATCAGATGGAAAGTGTCTTGACCAACAACTTAAGTATTTCTTATAGCTATGCAGGGCATGCAAGCGAGTAAACAAGAGCAAACAAAAATGAAATAATAAAAAATTGTACAATATAATTTTGTGGTGGTTCATCTTATAATTCAGTCTAGAGAATGCACCAGACAGCATCTACAGTAAGACCTGCAAAAATCTAAATTTTCTAGGGGGAGGCCCCCCAAACCCTTCGTGCCATTTCGCCCGCGCACATTTTTCAGGGCAATCTCTATTGGGTTCAGGGCCATCTGTAAATTAGCTTAGATGGCCCACAGGGCCATCTCCCAAAATCCTTAATGTCATGCACTGTAATGTTTATTTCCATGTGCTCCTTCTGTAGCCCCGCTACTACCCCACAGAAGATGTTCCCCGTAAACTGAGGAGCCACGGGAAGAAACCCTTCAGCCAGCACAAGAGGAAGCTGCGCAGCTCCATCACCCCAGGAACTGTCCTCATCCTGCTCACTGGCCGCCACCGTGGAAAGGTGAGAATCATTTCTCGCGGGTCTTCCCTTTCAATTTATTTTAATGTTCAGGGATTATCAGTAATGAGGACATTAACAACACAGGCCAAAAGTGCTAAGATTCTTCTAGTGTGTTAGGAAGCATACATATATTCTTTGTACGATCAAAGCCATGAAATATTATACATAAAGTAATGTTGAGATTACAGTCTGGTGTCGGGATTATTTTTTCTCTCTGCTTCAGGGCTAAAAGAGGGTAATTGGCCTGCATAAAAATGAACTGAATGGGTGAATTCTTTTTGAAATGACTGCTAGCCTAGCGTCATGTTTAATCATTTTCATGTTAAGTAATTGAACCTCGAAATCTTCTAAACCCAACGCTGCTCAACTCCTGGTTACAGCCTCAATAATGGAATTGGAGTGTAATGTTAAATTACTGAATTTGGAAATGCCATCTCTTTTCTATTTGTATGCCTCCTATTGCACAATATTTCACTGTACATCATTTTTATCAAGGCATTGGTGTGTTTTACTAATTGCATCAGAGGTGGACTTGTGCTTGTTGTTGTACTGTCACAAATGTAACTGTCTAGCAGTGGCAACATAATGGATGCTCGGTTCTCCCCAACGTACATTCTTATAAAGACGCATGTACAACCCACGTATCTATAGATATTGCCCCTCCAGAAAACAGCCCCATGTTATCGTGAATAAAAAATGAGTTTTCTGACAAGTGTGCATGATGCATCACTATAATCACATAACCTCAGGTCCACAGACATTGTCTTTAACTCCCACACTCAAATGATGCATGGGCAAGTTATGGAGGCATGCTAGTGTGCCCACACACACTTTGAGCAGTAGCTGACCTAAATAATGTTTCAGAAGTGAATATGACAGTCTTCCTGTTATAATTAGGAGTGTCAGATTTATTTTTCTCCATTCTCAAAACCATGGAATGGATGCAGCCATTTAACATGTCTTAACCAAATGGCACAAATGACTGTTTTCTTATAAGCTCACTAATTGAGCTGAATGGTGTTTAACTCCAGTACAAAAGGTTGATCCTAAAGAGACTTGATTTTTGTCTTTCAGCGTGTGGTGTTCCTGAAGCAGCTCTCAAGTGGTCTCCTGCTTGTCACTGGTAAGGATAAATGTTTTTGGTGCACTTGCTGTTACCTTCACATTTAAGCTCAGTGACATTAGAACAGCAATTATTTGGACATCTTTCTACTTTTCTTAACGTTGCTATTTTCCTTTTTGCGTGTGTAGGCCCTCTTGCGCTAAACAGAGTACCCCTGCGCAGGGCTCACCAGAAGTTCTCCATTGCCACCAACACCAAAGTTGACATCACTGGCATGAAGATCCCCAAAACTCTGAACGATGCCTACTTCAAGAAGAAGAAGCTGAGGAAGCCCCGCCACCAGGAGGGAGAGATCTTCGATACAGAGAAAGAGGTGAACTAACTGGGCTATTGTCTTTTAATGCCTTACTTTGAACATTTCAACAGGACTTTGCCTTCCACATTTTTACATCACTTACGGATTTCTTCTCCATGTCTCTGCAGAAGTACCAGCTGACCGAGCAGAGGAAAGAGGACCAGAAAGCGGTGGACGCTCAGCTCCTGCCCCTCATCAAGAAAGTACCTCAGCTCAAAGGATACCTTCGCTCTTCCTTCAGCCTGTCTAATGGAGTCTTTCCACACAAGCTGGTTTTCTAAATGTGTTGTAATAAACAGTACCACCATCTAATCATCTTTCCTGCCTCATTTGTGCTGAAGCTGAGTATGTAAAGTCAATGATGGAAGTTGTACTAAAAAGCCTGTGCTACAAATCCTGCATTTTTAAAGTAGATGATGGTTTTAAAACGAAGCACTCACCTCTAGTTGCATATGGATTATTTTTGATAATAGTAATTGACAGTAATTAAAATTAGTTTTAATGTTGTGCATTACAGCTAATGGTTAATTGCATAACTATGCCTGTATTTCATGAAGTGGGTATGAAAACCGATCTGCAAAACTAGTAATTTGATTAATCAACAGGTGGGAAGTAGTGTAGTACAAATACTTCATTACTTAAGTACATTTTTCTGGTATCAGTACTCCACTACTTATTTTTCGACGACTTTTTACACATACCTGTACTTTCTACTTACTTTTTCAATACTAGTTTGTTTAATTTGTTAGATGGTGTGATTAGTAATTGAGGGTCTATTTTTAACACTTGAATTCATAATTTCCTGGTTTTCAAAGGGACCAATGAAAACGTAATTGTCGTTGTTCAGCATCAAAACATTCATTAACAGACTTGTTTTAAAGTGAGGTCAGCTGCTATTTAAATCAGTTAGACTATCACAGTATTTTAAAACACTAGTATCTGAACTTCTTGAGTAAAGGATGTGAGTACTTTGCCATCTCTGGAATGTTCCCCTTTTTAAAATGGAGTGGGACATGGCATACAAATGAATTGAAATATATTTTTAAATACTTTAGTACAGTCAATTTAAAGAGTTTGAACATTCAAATGCGTTATATTTCACCAGGTTTATTCTGTTTTGTTCCCTTGCAATCAACCATAAATGAGCATCAGATATAGCCAAAGGTAATTGTTCTACTACAAAAGCTCTAAGAAGCTGGCATGACGAGTGACTTGTCTTTCAAATTATGGCGGAAAAATGTGAATTGCATATTTAGTCACTCCACTGTTCACTGCAAATATAGGATTTTATCCCACTTGTAATTTTATGCCTTTTGCTAATATTACCAATCTCCTGGTTCAGTTAGTGTATAATGAAGTGACCACACCAGACATTGGACCCAGACAGCTTAACAGCTACACTTTAATTAAAAAAATGACATGTCTAATGTAACAAGACAAAAATAAATACAAGTGTTTCATCTCTTTAACATGGCCACGTTTTTTTTTTATCCTCAAAAACAGAACAAAGTAGAAAGCAGCACAGAAAAAGGCAGCGGCCCCTTGCCAAGGAATGATAAGTGCCTTTGTCGAATCAGTCAGTACTGTATGTAGTATGGTCAGCTGATTTAGAGAAAATGCATTCTCTCAGCCCGACTTGAACAGCAGGATGGCGACTTGACCCAAGTAGAAGTAAATGAAATGCTTGGTCTCATGGGTCACGTAGCTGCCAAAGTTCCTCCCAACGATGCAGTGCCAGGTGGGGTTGTATTTCTTGTCAAACTCCTGTGAGGGGCGAAGAAATGTATTCATCAAACATTTGTGGTCCAACATGTTTGGAGGTCAAAACAAAATACATTATTAAATGCTTATATGGTGAAGTAATGTTTCTTATTTGTAGTTTCATATGCTATATCACAACAAACAAGTAATACATGTTTACGTATCAACAACTTTTTTGTAACTGGATATGGTTGATTTATTGTGAACAATGGGCCACGATCAAGACGCACACATTTCTTACTTAGAAATGTTAAACTTAAGTTGAATTTATAACTAATTTGTTTGATAAGCATCTTTTTTTTCCCTTTCAATGATCTTCTGGGTAAAAATGCATTTTATATTGCAAATTCCCAACATATAGAAGCTCAAAAGGTAATATTCCAGCGGTTTTGTATGACAATAAAAAGGTGTGGTCCTCCCTACTTTGATCAGGAATGTCACTATGGAGATACAAAATGTGGGCATGTTGGCTTCTGGAGAACAGACCATCCAAGAGGAACTTGTTTCCTCAGGAAGAGTGGAAACAATTACAAATACCAGGCTAGGGTGAAACGTGAATGATGCCCGGATGGGTTTTCCAGTGAGCGCAAATAGCTTAACGTCGCCACATTCCAGTTTCTTTTCGTTTGTGCATTTGAAATACTGTCTACTGCAAATATGCATCTCTTTATTAATGTAAATCAAATGTAGCCCTATAATTTAAAAAGCATATTTGTAATGCGTTAGATTCTCGTTTTGCTTAACAGACCTAAAATCCAAGATTTTAAATTGCCAACGACTGGTTTTGTTTTTTGAATTAAGTCCATTTCTTTGAAATACTACATGTTGCTCAAAAGTCAGCAGGTTAAAGATTAACTTTGTTTGAATCTACTTTAAGACTTTTAATGAATGGAAGATGCGTCAGCAGTAGTATTTACCTTCTTGATGTATGCAGCAATATCTTTCTCGATGTTGTACTTCTCCAGGGCTTGAGTGGCACACTCCACGGCGTCCTGCTGCATGTCCTCCGACATGTCGGCATTTTTGATCACTGCCTTTCTGTCAGACATGGTTGCCCTGGGAAACCAAAATACAGCGGAGGATTTATCATCTTCACGGGCGCATTGGCGCACACACACAATGCAAAAGACCCTGAGCATCCCAACAGTCCTTGTCATTGATTGACTGAAACGATACGGTATGGTTAACGTACTTGGTTGTCATCACCCAGTTAAGCAAAGAAAATAGTTTACGTTTGTCGGTGACGAGTTATCGTTACATAATAATTGACACATAATGTGAACTAGCCGTTTCTACAAGTGTTGCATAACAACTTCCATCAAGCTCAAAGGATGCGCGCGCTGCGTAGTTTCTATGGATACGCAAGACATTTTAGATTATCGTCTCAATTTTGTCCAAGGTTTAATCCAGGATCCTATTAAACTAAATGAAAGACCATTTTCCACTAACGTTACCTAACATTATAAAGCAGCGAAAGGGCAAGCCTCATTTGCCCTAACGTGCAGGATACCAGAAAAAGGCACATTTCTTATAATAACATAACGTTTGTGATAAATATGACTTATCCGAAGTAAGGTGTCATGGGGGTTTGCTAACAGACATCGAGACATGCATATTCAACGACGACGAGCCTTTCATTTGCTAACGGTTGCTATAACTAGCTACTCATTCATATTGCAAAAGGAAAAATAAACATCGTCTAACAGTCGGCACAGATTTAATCGTGTTGATAAAGATGAAAACTAAGTAAAGTACACATGCAGTCATTTAAAAATGTGAAATTGTTAAATGTACTTACTAGTCTCTCGTATAGTGTTGTCTAGTTTTAAAGAGATGACCGCTCCTGTTGTGACAACTCCCGCGAAGTGGTTGACAAAAAAGTAATGTGGGTGTGTAGCGGTAGAAGACTGCTGCCTTGCCATATCCTCATTGGCTGTTATTAATGCACAGGGCGCTGTCATTGGCTGGTACAGGCCAATGTCTCGGGTATTTCTGCTAGCATTTTATTTCAAACCATCATGCCTTGCGGCACGGTCGTTACCGCGGCAACCACTGTAAATAAATTGCTAATGCCAAAGATGCTAAATAACTTTCTTTTAAAACCAACACTCTGTTATTCTATGGTCCATGCCTCACTGATGGTAGGCACTAGGCAGGATATTTTAGTACTTAGTTTACAACCATGTTGTAAGTGAAGTTAAAGAAAATGTAGCCCTACTCAATGTGAAACATTTTTGTTGGAAGAAGCAACATATTTATTTCTAACTGGAAAGGTAAACTTATTGGTTCAATACATGACTTATGCTTGTATCCTTATGCCATAGCGCGGGTACAAGTTACATTTAGATAAAGGCATAAAACATTTACAAAATCACAAAATTACCTTTTTTCAGCTTTTATTAGTCATGGCGCTGGTCATAGCTACAGTGTAGTTGTGGCGATGAAAATCTTAGGCCACAGGCTCCACCAACAGTGCAACACAATACAGCAGTGTGTGCAAAAAAGATTAATAATGACCAATCCAGTATGTCATGGCAGAGTTTCATAAAAAAGGATAAAACATTGAATACATATTTATAAATGATAGTATGCAACATAACAAGTTGCGGTTCAGTTTTTCTTTAAAAATAAAATCCTAGTAGTAGCCTACTGTAGGCTATGTCTTTTTCAAAAAGACTCAAAATCCAATCATTGTTTTAGTACACTGGACAAATATGAACTTTTTATTGTACCAACTATTTTTACAAGAATATTTTAAGGATAATTTAACATGTGTGTTAAAAAGTGTAATTTCTATTTCAATACATTCCATATCTATCCATATTAAGACCACTCCTTTTTATTTGGATTTGAGTTCACCTTCTATTTAATGCGAATGTAAAAATTAGTTTGTTTCCCCTTAATTTCTTTAAAAGCTTACATGTCATGTGACCAAGTGACTTCAACTCCATACCATTTATTAATTCACTGGAGAACACACACACACCTTTTAGTCCACCCTGGGTTAAATATTATTTTTAGCGATATTCAGCACTATTTTCTTTTGATTAGCCTTATTACTATACTGAATTCACGGGAGACACATCTGTTTATTGGACTTAGTTCATTTAGGCAAACCTTTATATTTCTTTCAACACCTTCTATGTCATGTGACCCGATGATCCCAAATAATATCAGACCAGATATTATGACTACACTTGACAAAAAGACACATACAGTTTTCCATGGTTTTATTTTGTTAAATATCTTTTTAGAAAAGGTTACAATCCTCCCCATAAAGAAAACTAAACAGAGTCCATATCCTAATATTTAAGTTTTGCAATACAGATTCAAGTCTGTATCACCAAGGTTCATGGTAGCAGTATTTCAGTTGAATAACTGTATTACTTTTATACTTTCTAAATGCCACCCATATAAGCACAATAATATCATATAAGTAAAAATGTTCACACAACCAAATGCAAGAGAAACAAATCTACCATAGTAACATTCACACATCAATCAACAACTGGAACACATCTCAACACATTGATGATCTTTTTGTTCCAACATGGAGCCCCTTAACCACAAATCACATTTGCCTTATTGCATTCTTTACTTCCGTTTCATCAGTTTGCCCAAATTGGAAAATAAATACTCACAAGTTTAAAAACAGGGATTCTTGAATGTCCATGGTGATTGAGATAAGAAAGAAAAAAAGATTGACATAAAGTAAGAACAACCGCAGTACCGCTATGGTGTCTGAATGTGTAACAGTTATAAAAACATGTTTGCACAACAAAGCGTTAAAGGGTGCTATATAAAAAGTGAAATGTATATGCGTTGTAAAAAATAAAATTACTGTTGAGAGCATGATTTAAAAAAGGAGCCCAATAAGTCTTTACAAAGATACGCTATGGGAAAATCAAACAAAAAATAAATCTAAATTATAATTTTGTTTTGCAAGAAGTGTATGCATTTGGGTTGAAAAGTCATTAAAAGGGGATGATTCGTTTTCAGTTGTTATTTTTTTCAGAACATAGTTGTACGGTATACTAACATATACAGTGTACACATGCTTCCGATCTTGTTTATAGGAAAGCTGTAGTTTCCAATGCAGATGTACAGTATCTGTAAACTTCACTGGCTGCGCTCACTTGGCTCTTTGTATTTGTAGTGGATGTATTCAAAGATGTCTCTCTCACTATCCACCATCAGAGGCTCCCCTGCCACACCTACAACAGATAGAGAGAGGAAAATAGCTGATAGTTAGAGCATGAATCATTGATTACGGATTGATGCTAGAAGAACCACATGGCTGACAGAGTGAGCAGGGTCATATGTCACATTGGACTGAGACTCACCAGTGACTCCAACAGGCCGTATGGTGTACTCATTGAGAGTGAAGCCTTTCTCCAGAGCATGAGTTCTCATGTTTTTATTGAAGATATCACTTCCAGTGAAATACAGAACTCCACAGTAGTACTGGTCCTTGGGAATTAACCTTGGGGAAATGGAGAACAATCAGTCAGGGAGCAGTAGAGACAGAGAAAGTAGTACAGAAAGCTGCTTCTTTACTTGGTATATTCTTCTGTACTGGGCCTCTTGAGTATTGTTGTACGTAGAGGCAATGTTTTCATTGGAAAATAATTAGAGATGCAGCAATTGCATTTCCTGATTTCTTAAAAGCCTGACCGTACCTTTCCAATTTGTCTTTCTTTCTAAGAACTATATTTAACAGCATACATAAATATTTCTGTACCTTATTTTCAATATTGACTTGTAAGGTTCATGCATATCATAGGAGAATAAAGGAAAAGTATTATAGTTTATTTTGTAAATAATTCAGTTTTATTTAGAACACTATCCATCTGCTCTCTATTTCTTAATGAAATCATAATTGTTTTTATACAGAAAGTACAAGGCCACTATTAATTATATATCCAAAACATCAATACAAAAGTATTTCAAAATCAGTATTTAACAATAATGTAAATGTGTGTGGCTGTGATTGTAATGTCTGTGCTGCTACGTGTGTGACATAAGACCATCATGCAGTACATGTGTGTAAGTGTGAGATATAATATCGGATCGACCGGACAGTTTCCTCGAGAGGCCCATTCATTGGTGCATCCCTAAAGAGGATAGATATGAGCAATATAAAGAAGGGCACCTGATATCAATACGCCTGTGAAGGTATTCTTCCTCATCCTCTACGCTCTTCTGAAGCTGGCTGACTCCCTAGAAAACAAAATCCAGCACATTGTGACCACAGTGATGTTCTTTATGCACTGGGAACTGACTGTGTTACACATCGATCACACATACAGCTGAGCACCAGAGAGATAATAACTACAAGCCTCACCATGTACTTGGTGTCTCCTTTGGACATATTGTCAGTCACAAACCCAATGGACTCGAAATGTTCCACCACGACATGAAGGAGCTTAGGCTGTAAAAGAAGATAAATCCAACAAAATAAATTGTTAAAAGATGACAAAAGTCAAACCGCAGTTAATCTTAATATCGACGGTATACTGATTTTGAACGAGATACCCAAGAGAAGAGTCTTACCTGCTTCTCAGTCTCAGAGGTGTAGTCTGGGTGGGTCAGCAAAATATCAATATCACCACTCGATGCTGCACCTGGAAATTATGAACATGTGAATCAATAGCTTGAATAATGGAGTTTGAACTACTATTAACTTAAATTCAACTTGAAGGGAAAGTTGTACCTCTCCTGTAGCTTCCACAGATCGTCCCAATATATTCTGTGTCGACCTTCTTCAACTCTTCATGAATAAAAGTCTAAACAAAACACACGGTTTAAGAAAACTCTCAATAAAATGTAATAGAAGATAACAAAAACTTTAAAACTTCAACTACCTCCATCTGCTCCATTTCAGAACGTGGAATCCTTTTCTCAAATTCTTCGAAGTACCTGAAAGCAGCAAAAATAATTCATGAAACAGCTGGAGTGATACTAGAGAAAGACTTTAATATATTTGATTATTTGGGTTTTAATGAATGTATTTACACATTTACAGACAACATCCAGCCAAACTTACCTGAGTCCAATCTGTTGATGATGGTTTAGCTTGTGCTCGATCTTTTTCAGATCTAAGAATACAACAAGAAACAGAAAAAAGCCTTGCTCGATTATAAATCACACCAAAGCTAAATGTACATTGTGCACATGTGTTGAGATTGGTATATTGTACATCATATAAAATGTTCAGCCATTTCTACCAAAATGTTTTTTTAAATTATAATAAACAGACCTTCTAACGTCTTCACCCCTTCTTCAAAGAACTTCCTGGCAGCAGCAGGGCTGAAGTCAGAACAAGGAGATGCATTTGGTAACATGAAGCATTATATTAAAACTATATCAGTATTAAAATCCTAAACATTCCTGCATCACTCCGGAGTGGCTGCTGAACTGGTGCATTTCAGTTTGAATATCCAATTAATAAATATTTGATTTAGATGATTTCCAATGACATACCCAATTCCAGTCACTCTGGTGAGGAAATTAATGGAAGAGCTGGTGTCATCGGTACGAATCTAGAGGAAAAAATAGTTATCAGTCTGTGCAATACATTTAAAGTTAGCTATTTTATACGCATACTCTTACAATGCAGCATTATTCAGACATTACCACGTGACTGTGTATTAAATATAACACTAACCTTTTCCAGTTTCCGTAGCGTGCCAGTTTGCAGGAACTCATCAATCTTTTCTGATATTTTAGCTCCAACACCTTCCTGTTGAAATGTAAAAATAAAAAATAAAATTGAGAGAGCTGAATAGAGCTATTTGCAGCAGTTATGTAAGATGTAGTACTATTGACAAACAAAGGCTGCAGCAGAGCGCTCTACATGTCCCCGGAAACAAGAGCAGAGTAGTGCTAGAGAAGACACACAGTGATGGAGTCCTTTCCAGTTTCCAGGCAGCATTACATGAAATACACCATCAGAAAAGCAGAAATAACATCAAGTCAGCTTCCCTGTTCAATACAAAGATGGATAATAATAAATGAATCCAAGAAATAGGAAATGTTATGAATTCACTATGAGAACCAGTATATTTGCACCATCTTCCACTACAACTAGTAAAAATGACAACCTTCTAAAAAGTAGTATTTATTGTAGGACTGGACTCTGCATTGCGGTGTCGAGGTTTGTTATTGTTAAACAAAATGTGCCTCTTGATCATTGTCAACAGTTCACATTTTTCAAACATTCACTGATGTGTTTTTAAGGAAACCAAATCCAGAGCACATACCAGTTTCTTGGCCTCTTCGCCATTTCTGATTTTGTTAGGGTACTTAGAAATGGTTGATGCTGCTTTCCTAGACAGGGAAAAAGCAAAAGGATTAATATAAAATAGAACATGATAAGGACTTTAAAGAAGCAAATCATTTGTTGATAAAAAGCTGCCTTTGAATACCAAATCACAATTAATATTCAATTACTTTTCCCATATAACATTATATATATTATTCACTCATTTGCCAGGCTAAAACATAACAACAAACCCTACCTCTATGAATGTTAAAACATTGAAATGTATTCATATATGTTTTACTTCATGGTTATTTTGGAGGATGTAGTTTGTAGTGTGCATAATTGTACATGAATTAAGTGAATTAAACAACTCTAAAATCGTTTCTGTAAATTGATTGTTTCTTAAACTGGCAGTTTGATTTATGCTCTATATGCATCTGATATTGATGTATTTGTTTTGTTAAGATGCCTTGTTGTATTTCAGGCATCTTATCAAAGCACTTTCACTGCTGAAGCTTCAGACCTTACCTGTAAGCGTTGGACTTGTGTATTGCCCTGTTCACGTTTTTCTCATAATTGGCCAGCTCTGAAATGACAAGAGAGACATCGAATGGTTTTTATATTTACCTCTTACCTCTGAAGTGTATTGAAACTATGTTCACAATGTGTTTTATTCCCTCAACCCAGCTGAAGGCAGGAAGCCTTTAAATGACAACACGGTGACTATCAGCGTCAGAGCTGACAAAACTCAGATTTTAGGTCGAAGCAAACTATATATGATAAACACGACACACAAACCACATAATTTAGCACATTTGTTTTACAAATATTTACTTCTAGTGCAAAGTATTTTTAGTTGTACTTAAAAACTAAACCCTGGTGCTATGCTAGCTATTGTTAGCCAAACTCAACCGTCCCTTCCATTCACGTACCGACAAGAAAGTCTGTAATTCCCTCATTTGGGGATTCCTGTGGCGCTTTCCTTTTGCTCATTGTTGCTTTGACAAGCTCTCAGATGTCTGCTGTAAGACTTAAAGGTCTTATATTAATGCACGAAGTCTAAACCTCTTTAATCTTTGCACGATTCTAACTAGCACACTAGCTAGCTCAAGCCGAACAATGACCGAAGTACGCACAGGGGGCGGGGCGTGCGTCAACACGTCATACATACTCAGCGGTTTCCTTTTTTACGGCACTTTTTAATTTCATAAAACGATATACCGTAACGTAAGTAGAAGACAGAAACACGTGTATTGGATAAAATTAACGTCTTCAATGGTATTCCAAGTTTGTGTACAATACTTTAAATTATTAAGGACATATATTTACTAATAAAGATATTCTTTCTACAATGTGATCACTGAGTTGTGTCATCATGACAGTTTTACAGAACCAATCTGGAGTTCATCCAATCCGGATAAACAGAGAAATAATTACTTCTTTAGCCGTCTGCAACATCTTCAGCATTAAAAGCCAAACATAATATTAAGAAGTGTTTTTTTATATATATACACTTCCCAAAATATTAATTATTACAAACCTACAATCAGTTTTACACAAAAAGAAAAACACATCCAACAAGGTTTTACCAAAGGAACAGTTTTTAATGTACAGTTTACATTGCATCTGGTAGGTTAAAAATGCATATTTTGTAGTAGCATGTAAATTGTTTTTTAAGTAACTGATTATCAGTAGCCTCAATGGTTGACCTTATGGAATAATCACTCGTATTATAGAAATGAAAATTGCTAACGTATAAATAATCATGAATTCTACAAGTTCAGCATTATTTTACATGATGCTTAATGAAGCAGCACATATACAGGACCTTCTCCAGATTCTAAATTGTTAGGAATCTATTTTCACATAAACTTTGTCCCTGGAGAATATTTGTATGGCTTCCTCAATTTCAGAAAGCCTAGAATCCAGATGAGCCCGACGTGAGCGAATACTCAGATTGTCAGCTTTGAGAGGGAATGACAACAGCTCCGTCACCAGTGAGCGATGGGCTGAGGAAACAAAATCAATACAATTAGAAGAGCAAATACTCACTACCCATGTCGTAGCTTAAGTTGTGTTGATATCATTAATACAAGGGCAGAAATAAAGAACAACAGAGACATACTCTCTTTGAGGGACTTCAGTGTCTCCTGTCTCTTATTTTCAGGCATCAGCGTGTGACCAGTCGGGGCTGTAGGATCAGGGGCGTTCCTCCTCTTCTCTTCCTCCTCTATTTGCCACCTCTCCTTCCTTTCCTCCAGACTGAATGTGTGTCAATGAGAGTGATAACAGGAATGAGTAACAGGGTGTCATCCTAAAATATAAGTTGACAGAGATCAACTTATATTTTATTACATTTTGTCAGAAATAGTGACTCACTCACCAGATATATTATCACAAAGGTTTATAGCGCAATATGCACAATATAACTATCAAACACGACAAACAATAGAAGGAAGGTTTGTATTACCCAAATCTAAATCAAATATGGGACAGAAAACAGTCATGTACAGAGCCATGATCAGCTGGAACTCTTTACCGGTTCACATCATTCAGGAAAATTCTCAAGTACATTTCAAAAGGTTGTTAAAAAATATTCAAGTATTATAAAGTAAATTTGAACTGTGCCTGTGGCTATGTATGCATATATTATTATTATGTACACTTATTTGTATTTGCTTTTGTTTGGCCTTAGGATGGCGATAATTGGATGACCATTTTAGTTTTCACTTCATACAGCACTGTAAATTGCATGAAATGATGAGCTGTTTTGTTTTGTTTTAATTTTGTTGTATGTATGTTTATTTATGTTTTGAGTGTGTGAGGACCCCAGGAAGAATAGCCAATGCTCATGCTAGTGTTAATGGGGATCCTAATAAAGACACAAGACAAAGACAAACATGGTTGCTTGCTGGGAAGAGTCATAGGTTTTTAACATATACTTTTTTTTAATAGAAAAAGCATTTAAATCCTATAAGAAGTTGTATGTCCTGTGAATCCAAGAAGTTCCCAAGAATATATTCAGTTAAAATAGAAGATTTGATGTGAATACTCACTATTGAGGCACCTGTCCCTTAACTGCCATGGGCACAGGCTTATCTCTAAGGTTGGTCAATGACTGGGATCGACGCATCCCAGTTTTTCCTGCAGAACGGGCATTATGTTTTACGAAGTCTATCGTCTGGCCTTGCACCTGTAACTGTATCCATAAACAGAAATATAAAGAATTTAAAAAAGAGGAATTTTTTTTCCTTTATAAATACTCTCTGAACTGAATAAACACTTATTTTCACTTCTCACTTGCAAGTCGTGGTCCTGTATGGAGTTGCAGGAGGTCCGCTGTTGCAAAGTTACAGCAGAGTTTTTAGAGCGTGGTCTTGGTGGAGCAGTAGAATGGGCCTTCAGAAAGTTTTGACACTGTGGTTTAGAAGTTGGACTAGAAACCTGCAAGGAGGAGACTTGATTAAAAGGGATCAAGAGGACATATTTATAACCTAAGAATGTGCAATACTCCCTACCTGTAGTTGGACCATCACCCTGGATGGGACGTTCTCGTATTTGGAGGAGGTCCAAAGAGCTTTGACTGGAGCTGGACGAGACAGTGCCCTCTCGGACTCCTGCTCTTTGCAGCGCCTCTGAATCTCCCTAAGCCGACGCACATTCTCTTTACCAAAGTCATGTACTCGCGGTTCTGAGAGTGAAGAATCACAAACGTTTTTTCAATATCTTTTTCATTTTCGGATCAAGCAAGTGTTTAATCAAACTACCTTACTTGCTTTAACAACTCAAAAATTAAAAAGGGAAAACTAAAATAATAAGATACACGTATACCACAAGAAAAAATAGAACCACTCTTTTTCAGCAAAGACAAAAAAACAAACAATTGCACTTACTCTGTTTGGGAACAGGGCTGATAGAGACACCCCCTAGTTTGAGTAGTTCCCCAACTACCCCTCTCTGTCCGCGTTCAAGAATATGGGTGGCATTAGGGCCGATACGGGGAGGATGTGATGGGGTACGGGCACTATAGCAGCGAGGGTACAACACAGGATCTGGAGCGAGCGGCCCTGAGAGGAGGGCCACATTCCCAATGTCGTTTCCCTCTAAACGGCCACGTGCTGGAGAAAGAAAGGAAAACTGAACAAGGTCACTTGAGGCTCATGACTGGTTGATAAACAATGAGTTATCAAATATGAACAGAAATTTACTCTTTAATAGCAGTTTCCTGCATATGATTTTTGTGTATCATTTATTTAACGTATCATTTATTTAACGTAAAACACACTCATGGATGTCAAAAGACTAACTCAAATTGAACTGAAATTCCCAATGGAAACAACAGTTGGAGTTAGTCTTTAGCTAATAGATATTATTTACTGCCCAAATTCATTGGAAAATAAAAAGACTGTTAAAGGGGGTTTAATATAGCAGAGCCCAGAGGCTTCATCTAACCTGAAGCAGGTCGCTTGTAGTACTGTGGAAACAGAGAAGGATCTGGGGGGATTGGCCCAGATATCGATGAAGGTCCTTCACACATCTGAAGCTGCACATTTTACAAAAAAAGGAGATGAAAACAGTTAAAGTTACAGTATCAGCTGAGCAGAAACAGCACCTAACAGAATCGCAAGGGCCTGCAAAGAGAAGTATTTTTGTCTGAACATAAAGTGAGCAGTGGTTTGCCCTGGCTAAAGAGTATTTACACCAGAGGCTGAAAGAATAATGTTAGGACACTGATAAAGGATCCCAAACACAACAAAAAAACTATTCTCGTTTGAGGTTGGGGAAAAGTTACTGGACATATCCAGGCCAGCACTGAGAGGCTAAGGAAATATTTTACTTAATGACAAGCTAGATAAGTAACTAATTAATTACCTCTGCACTACAGGTGGTGTAATAGCAGCAATTTTTCTAGCGATATATATATCCTAGAAGATGATAAAATCATACTATGACTAACTATACAGAATTGTCGTTTATATGTTAATCAATAGTTAGTCAGTATGAGAGTGAATGAATGAATGAACAAATCAATGAGTCGTTCTTGATATTATAGTAATCAAAATGTAGTTCATCAAGAGTTAGATTGCTTTCTAACGTTAAGTTGCCTAAACGCTGTCTAAATAAAGCTAATGTTATCTTAATTAGCTAGCGCTAGCCTATTGTAAAGTTAGCTAATCAACACGATCCACTTCGACGTATTCCTCCTCAGAAATGATTTAAGATAAACGTCACTAACAAATATTGGAATTCTTTACGTTGACCAAAGAACTGGAACGGGTTGCGATGCATTAGAATAGTCAAGACAGTTTGTTTACCTTTATTTGTACTGTTGTTTATCACTAAGGATTTTGTTCAGACAGAGCGATGACGCCGAGGTATCAACACTTGTTTCAATTCTCTTCCCCATGACAACGGGGCAGTTGTACATAGAACTAGACCTAATAGAAAAGAGCGGTTTCCTCTGGGCTGCTAAAATACTATTCGAGTCCCACTTTTATCAAACACAATATAAATTCAAACCAATTTTAAATTAAAAACCTGTAAATGTATAGGTTGTTGGGATTTTATCAGAAATATGACACGTTCAATGCAGAAGAATTATAACAACAACAACAATAATAACAACAACAACAACAACATACAACTATGTTTCGCCAAAGCGGACTTTTTTGGTGAGGTTCTATAAAGGGATTGCTGATAACTGTATCAATAATAATGACACCTTGAACGAATATGCAACTTGCACCTCAAAAGGTAATTCGTTTTGATAAACCACAGCCTGCGTGTGCTCACCTGCAGTTTTAAGTTCTAGCAGGTATATTTCTAGTGTGATCCTGCTGGGGCGTGTGTAAGTGTAAATACTGATACCCTGAGCATTGCCTTACAGGTTCACATTAAAAACAAATCTAATTTAGTAATCTACGACCGCAATGCTTATTGTTCTAATCTAAACTAGTGTAACCTAAACTGAAATGTTACTATATGATTGGGTACACTACACAGGAGGCAGCATACTACACTGCACTAATATTTAGGTACGCCTGACAGATTTATCTCAGGGCTAAAACACCCTATTCTAAAACACTAGCCACTAGCCAGAGGTCATTTCCCCCGAGTGGTGAAAGAGTCTTACTACAACAAATACATGCATAATTTCCATAGTGGTTGTTTCACATAAGCAAGCAGTATAATCCGAGTAGTATAATACACACATAATACTCAGTCATTGAAATAATTAACTTATGTACATCCCTCTATTTGATATTTAATTTACCAATATTTGGAAGAATGTACTATTTTTCCTATTTCCTTTGTAATGGCAATGCGTGTGATATACTGTATGTTAAGTTGTTACTGTAAAAACATGCACCAGGGTAATTAGCTAATCTCAAAATATTGTATAGGCAGATATATAGTAATAAGAATTGTCTAACATAATAAAACTATAAACCGTTTTTTCCTTAATCAAATGAGTATTCGAGTGATATTATCTGACAGACCAGTAGATCCCAAATAAAAGACCATGAGCTGCAATAAGCAACTTAAAGACTGAACCCAGTGTACATGTGTAAGTGTTTACGAGCAGAATACTATTTAACAAGTTATTTCTGCTCAATGTCATTGCACAACAGCCCCGCCCCCGGCTGTAGGTCTGCCTCGCGCATGCCCAGTGTGTTCTCCCTGCTTTCTCCTTCTCTTTGCCCCGCTGCACCCTACAGCACCGTTAAACTCTGCACTTCCCGCCCCATACAGAAAGGTAAGAAACAACTGACTGTAGCAAATTGTTATTTTGGAAAAAAGTCTTATATCGATGTTTCTATCATGACAATCAACGGTTGACAATTGTGGTTTGACTGTCAGTGAGATTTGAAGGGTGAGCTGCATCAGCCGCAGCGGGTATGCCAGGGTGTTAAAGCCAGTTCAGGCCTGTAAGTGCCGTGGCATATGTAAACTGTAATAAAGAACCATAAAAAAGGAGTATTTCTAAATGTAGTCCTATGTTACTAACAGGGGACACAACACGACACAAGGGAGGAAGGGAGGGGTGCGGGGATCATATTTTCTGTCAATAGGCCTACTATAAAGTAGCATATTTTACTATGGCCAAGCAATATTTAGGATATAACATCTGAAAACAAGCTTTTTTGGTGTAAAACGTAAGCCTTCGGTGGTTGCCCATTAGCAATACTCTCGTTTTATGGACGCACGAACAATTGCAACCAGCAGAGGACATATCTGGAAAATAAGAATACTCGTTCTCTCATGGGACAGGCGAAGGGAAGTTTCTTATCTGTCTGTCTGTCTGTCTGTCAAGAAGCACAAGGTCCATGAACAGATACAGAGCAAGTACTTCCATCATTTAGCATTAGCCACCTTTACTCTTATGTCATTACACACAAAGACGCAGAGTGGCAGTGACCAACAATGAGTATTCATAAGGCAAATTAAACATCATGGACAGCTTGGAGAAACAGTTTAACAGTTAAATACATCTATATATTTGGGGACATTGTGGGAATGTAATATATTATTTTATAGAATATGTTATAGAACATTGCCCCCCATAGGTGTGAAATCAGGCCTGGGCCAGACTGCCTCAGAACGGAAAACACTCACTACTTCTTATACAGGATGCTGCAGCCCACTGGTTAACAGGTGCTTGCACATCAAACATATTCAATTCAATTCAAAACCTTTATTTATCCAGGTAAAATCCCATTGAGATCAATGATCTCTTTTTCAAGGGAGACCTGCAAACATAACTATTGTCATTACAAGGAAGGAAAACCTATGGATGCATATCATATCAAACTATGTAAGAAACTCATACCTCATGCTCTTAACATTTAAGCTATAAATTGTGTTAGTGTAACTTGACTTCACTTGAACCCATCTCACACCCTTACATTCCTCCCTTACATGGCACACACACCTCACCTTATCCGAGGGTTCACCCTTTATTGGGTAACTGCCTGTTTACTCAAGTTTGTAGTCTATTTTATTCATTATCTGCTCTTTAGCTAGGGGGGCAATCTTCATGCTGTTTACAACTGCTAAACTCTTTCCATTATTTAAGTGATTTAATACATTTCAAAGCTATTGCTAGTACGACAGATAATATATAGGATAACTACACCGATTATCTTGATTGGTTAGAAATGTATCAAAAACACAACATTAAACACAATGGCTTTACCTTTAAAATTATTTTATGGACACTTATGTTGGCCCCTGAATCGAAATATCAGTTTGCAGTTTGAAAGAGGAATTAACTACGATTACTTTTATTCTGATAATAACACTTATTTGCTTTGTATATATCATACTCTGCAGAAAAACACTATTTAATAAGGCAGGTGAGTATCATGAACAATTATTGTATGCTGATAAATAAATGTTTAGCAAGTGAGACAATGTGCTGGAGCTTATTTGAAACTATACAATATATTACAGGTGTTCCTCATTTTTTGGATCAGGTTTCTATGTGTTTTTACATCAAGCCGCTTTCATATTAAACAGTGTTTTACAATTAAGACCATCATTGGAAAATTGCTAATTGAAAAAAAAGGTCATTTGTTTTGTTTCCAATATATTTTTGGTCTCTGTTTGATTATTGAACACTACACAACCACCGTCTTGTTGTTTGTGTAGTCTCTGTTTTCCCTTCACATACATCTGTTGTTTATGGGTGTCATTTTTACCTTTGAGCTCAGTCAAGGCTGCAGCTAATGAAAGTGTTACGACGAGTAACAGGAATTATGATATATAAATACAGTGTCTATGCAGGTACAATGCAGACAAACAAATCTGTATTCAATGGGGATTTAAAACATTGAACCTGGAGAAGGACACTCGCTGAAAGCCTAGTCACATGTGTTGTAGTGTTAGGTTCACCTGGGCTATATTTAGAGCTGCTTGACGCGACTGAGGAAAGAAGGCCAGGAGGGAAAGGGTCCAAAATGGACTGTGTGTTGTTGGGGGAGAGGGTGGACAGGGTCGATAAGCAGTGTATCTTGGGAGACAAAGACGGTCAGGACATGCAGGGGTCAGCTGGCAAAAATGTGCTTACCGTTTGAGAAATGCAGAGCAACTCTGAGACAGACAAGACTTCATGAGACATACTTTGATTTATGCTCAGGATTCTGTGTGGGAGAAATATTGAGATCTTAAAGGTCCAAAAAAAAATCTTAAAGGTCAATTTGTTGTTGAGTAAGGGGTTGAAACCATAAGACCAACAAGACCAATTATATTTTCTATTTTCATAGAGAGAGATTTCTGTATGTGTGGTCTTTGTTTGTTGGTTAGGTTTGAAGTGTTTTGGACTTGATTGGAAAAAGGTAATGTCATGGTAATTTAGCTACATCTGTAAATGGTAGCGAACAAAACTGAGCTAAAAGAGTGTAATTAGACCATAACAATTATTGTTTGTTAGAAAACTTCTAAATGACTGTTGAAGTACTCAATAACAAGCTAGCAAGTTTCAACCTAAACTATTATAATATGTTGTGTTTGTCCTCTGTGGCAAAAATGTCAGTTATATAAATATAATAAATAGGGATGTAGGTCAATTTAACACTGACTTATTGTTTTGTAGTCATTTATATGTTATGTTCCTCTGAATCTGAAGAAGACACATTTGGAGAGAGATTACTGTACATGTACTCAGCTAATCTGTTGGTGACATGTGAGAGGTGAGCGTCACTGTGTCATGAAGTAGCATCACAGCACTGTTGATGTAATGCTTGTGGACAGGCACCTGACTGGTGTGCTTTGTTTTCTGTGCCCTTGTAAGCAGCATATTTCACCAGATCATCATTTTGTACCCTTCATGCACAATCAGTATTCTTTGTCAGATACAAATGCCAGGCTCTACACAGGCTTTATCATGTTCAAAGGCTGTGTACAAAGTACATGTGTTCACCGACTGCTGGCCTTTGCAAATACTGTTCAATATAATCCAATAGAAGACTAGTTCTCTGTATAGTAAGGCAACGTCTAAGATCTGACTGCATGCTAAAGAAGCATGCTGATATTTATAGCAGCTGCAGACAAACCCACATATTGTGCATTGGTGCTGTTGAAAAAGGGCCAGACTGCCAATGTTTATATTGTCCCTTGCACTTCCTTCCTTTAAAGAGACATGGCAGAGAAAGGAGTTGGGAGTGAGGTGCAGCACAAGACAGAAAAAGTCAAGCTGGTAGAGAACAAAGACCACTGTGGGACATGTGTGCACCACGCACCCAAGGGAAATGGTGAGTGGGGGTGTGTAAAACAGATGACGCATGGTCAGGGTCCCTGGATTGAGCTTTGGCTGCAGCGACATTAACCTCAACTTGCAATCTGTGAAATCTTTTTCAATTCCACTGTTTTTGGTTGCAGTGACAGCATGCGATGCAACCAAACATGCACCGGCTCATTGAGTCATTAGCTTATAAGGATCTCCAAAGTCTCTATTTCTCTTCACAAAAGATGTAATAGGTGAGATTTATATTGGAGGGAATTGCAGGACAAAGGCAAAGAAAGGAAGGCAAGTCACTGGTAAAATATTAAACCAGCCTCGGGAGTGCAGAACAAATGTCCCTGCAAAGTCACCTTGTCAAAAATGTCGTCTTTTTCTAACACATGCACACTCACGCACTCCAACACACAAACACACGCACACACAGACAGGTCCCTGATGACTGCCTGAAGCCGGTGCAGTGCAGTAGTGTGCAGGACTCGTAGTTGCTGACTAACCAAACCTGCTACTGCTTAGGCTAGCTTGACTGCATTGGCTTGCATAGTATCTCTGTCCACATCATACATATTTATGTCCTCCTTCACACGCATATCACAGCCTAGATGTTATTGATGGTGAAACACAGTAGTAAGTCTTGCAGAAAAAGGACCATGTTTGATGGCTACGTGAGCCAAGATGTGCTGCTTACTAATGGGCTGTTGCCAGGCAATCAATGGGGGTCATATGGAAGAAATATGGGGAGGAGAGAAGCTGTACATCACACAAACAGGTCCCCTCCAGATGGCGAGGTCATCCCAAATAACAAATATGTATACTGATGTTTGTTGGCAAGTAAATATTTGGTAGAAATTATTTTTTTGATGCTTTGTGCTTCATTAGTGCTCTCCGAGTTAAATATCTCATCTAACGCAAAGTAGCTATAAAAGTTCAGCTTGTATATATTTGTAGCATTTGTTCTAGCATTTTGATTTAAAGGGGCATTCCAACAATTTTACCTAAAAGTTATGGGTAGTACCATTTTACAAACTCTTAAGGATGTGGGCATCTACTCAATATGGAATGAAAATACACTATTGAGTTGCATTATGCATCATCCATTTTACACCATTGATCACTACAACTTGGAAGCGCATTACTCAATTGCTGGAGTGTCCCTTTAATTATGCATTTAGAGAGCTTGATGCAATAAAGTGTGTATACTGAATGATGTGTTTTTTTAAATGTCTGTTTCCTCAGGAACAATGGCTGTCCCTCCTTCATACGCCGACTTGGGGAAATCTGCCAAAGACATCCTCAACAAGGGCTTTGGTAACTATACAATTTGTCTTAATGTATTTAAATACTATTCATACGATGTTGCTTTATGTTTAGAACAGTTTTGGATGAAGCTGTTCTGAAACAGGATTGATGTTAGAACACTTTGCTCTTTGAATGCACTCTGTTTATTTTAACTGCAGCTGTTTTAGTGCCTTGCTGTGCAGTAAAAGGATGTGTGTTATTTTCCCAGGCTTTCTTTTTTTTCAAATTTCCCTAATTTCCTTTCTTTCCCAGGATATGGAATTCTGAAGCTGGATGTTAAGACCAAGTCCCACTGCCAAGGCACAC
>NW_011358929.1:187739-190266 GCF_000735185.1 Notothenia coriiceps | reverse complement strand
TAACTGCCGCGCGAGGGCGACTGGTGGGGTCCGCAATGTCCAGCATACTTGGAATTCTACGCAGGCCGCCATACTTCGTAGCGAGGAAAATTCCGAGGCTGCACATGTCACGACCTCCGCTGGTCTTAAAATCCCCACAATGCTTTGCGCACGGACCAATTTCCCAAATCTGTTGCAGAAATGTAAGGCGGGGCCTCATATGACGCACACCTGCCACCACTGGCTCGCCTGTTCCGCTCTCGTTTTCGAATGCCAGGAAGTATTCTTGCCTCGCTTTTGAACGCAAGTACCTCGAAGACTGGTGCACCAAGAAAGTGTACTCGACATGGAGAAACACCAGAAACGCGCAGAGACGCGCTAAAAGAGCTTCTTCATTTAAACCTTCACATTCCAACAGAACTGAACTGACAGGCAACTACCAAAATATTTAAAAAAACAATATTTAAAAAAACAGAGAGGGCCTAGAGCCCTGACGGCCTCGGCACTGGGTAAAACAATATAAGGGCATAAGATTTAAGTAATTGTAATGCTTCGAGTTGACATAAGAGAAACAAAATGAACCTCGAATGCGTAGTGTCCACAAAAACCAGTCAGTAAGGGTCCTGGCCCGTCACTGCAGTCCGAAAGAAGGCCAACTTAAATACACTCACCGCCCATTTATAGTTACAACTGGTGAGTACCGGGTCGGACTCTTGTTGCCTTCAAAGCTGCCTTAGTTCTTGTTGCATAGAATCCATGCATTGGTTGCATTGGTCTATTGACATTATAGCATCACACAGTTGCTGCAGATTTGTCGGGCACATCCATGATGCAATTCTCTCGTTCTACCACATCCCAAAGGTGCTTTATAGGATTTGTGAAGGCCATTTGAGTACAGTGAACTCATCGTCATGTTCAAGAAACCAGTATGAGATGATTTGAGCTTTGTGCATGGGGCGTTATCCTGCTGGAAGTAGCATCAGAAGATGGGTACACTGGTCATAAAGGGATGGACATGGTCAGAAACAATACTCGGGTAGGCTGTGGCGTTTAAACGATGCTCAAGGGGCCCAAAGTACTGTATTTCATGAAAATATCCCCCACACCTGGGGGTTCCCAACCTTTTTCCCCGAGAGCCCCCCCAAATTACTCCTGTTGGAAGTTGCGCCCCCCCCCCACATACACACAAGGGGGGGTAATTATGTTTAAAAGTTTCAAAATGCGTTTGTGACTACTGTCACAAACAAACTGGATGAATGTGAAGTATTTTGTTAAAGAAGGATGAAAGCGTAATTAAGGAGCACTATTGGAGTGACTTTGATGGTTATTGGACTCAGGATTAATTCATTTGGATTCCCGCTGTATGAAGAAATTAAAGGACGGCGCAAGTGGAAACAATTCACAAAGGGATTAAACTGTTTAAAACACATGCTCAAAGTAAGCCGGATTTTGCCGATGTGTTTATGTGGATTCAAAAGTCGTAAATAATCTACAAAACGGAGGAGACCGATCTGATCGGAGCAACTGTGACAAATAATCCAACTGAAACCGGCCTGGACAATGACTATGTTTTAAAAATGCGCTTATCCAGACAAGCCCAGTTTGGACACATTACGCGCAGAAGAAACATTTCTATTCTATTCTATTATTATTATTTATTATAGAAAAAAATATGCATTTCTGTCTTTTTATGCCTTATGCTACTAACTTGAATTTGTATTAAAATTAATTAATTAATTATGTGTTATACTTTATTGTAGTACACAATCATGTATTGTGGAAAAAATAAACAAAAAAAAGTCTAAATATGATATTAGGCCTCAAATCATCCGAGGCCTGGCGCGCACCCCCTGCGATGATTGGGGAACCACTTCCCCACACTATTAACCACCATGTACTGAGCACCCTCTGTAAACAGTTGCCTCGGTCCGGTTCATGTCGGGGACAGTCAACGATGAAAAATGTTTAATTCGAATTTTCAACTGGATAGAGAGATAACCTGTCTAAAATGGTGCTGATCTTGAGTGAGAGCTTGACCCTCTCAATTAATCAATCAGCAGGCATCTGCTTATATTGGCCAGCAGAGGTCGATGAGCACATGGACACATTACACATCAAACTGATCCAGAAATATAAAATATGCTATATCTAATGTAGTGTTTGGTGGGAGCTCTTTATCTAAAGTGCTTTACACTGAATGCATACTGTACTTATATGGTGCTTTTTAATTACTTATTTCATGAAAAGGGTGTGTTTCTCTCCTGATGTTGATGGTGATGAATTCATGAAAAAAATTATGTAAAATTATAGAATTAGCAATAGCTGGGAGTGTATTTTTCCAACAACAGGTCATACAGACAGGTGCCCCAGTCCTCTCGTTGTCTGGGTGCTTTGACTCACCAGATAAGGCAGATTTAAGTGACACGCAAGTCCTGGAACCATAACAAACGGAGGGTTGGTATACACAGACAGCACCCTCCTGCAGGGGCTGATAAGAGCCTGGATATCACCAGTTCCTCTCTCTCTCTCTCTCTCTCTCTCTCTCTCT
>NW_011358929.1:185839-187726 GCF_000735185.1 Notothenia coriiceps | reverse complement strand
CTCACTCTCACTCATCCACTCACTCACTCACTCCACTCACTCACTTCACTCACTTCACTCACTCACTCATCACTCACTCACTCACCTCCTCATCACTCACTCACTTCACTCACTCACTCACACATTACACTTACATTGCATTAGCTGACACTTTTATTCCAAAGCGACTTACATGAAGTACATTCGACCAGGAAGATACAACTTGAAGAAAAACAGAAATCATAAAGTACATCAGGTTCATAGAGCCAAACATTTCAAGTGCTACTCAACTGGCTTTAGATAAGCCAGTCCATTTATTAGTATATAATGCTCTGTTAGCAGTTCTTGTTAAGCTACGGTATTCTATCGCTCGAAGTTCGAGAGTCGAAAGAGATGAGTTTCTGCAGTCTGTGCCGGAAGATGTGTTCAAGCTTATCTGCTGTCCTGATTTCAGATGGGGAGCCATTCAACCATTTTGGAGGCCAGGGATAGCAAACCACGTTTTTGCTGATGGGAACTTGAGGTCCCCGTCGCAGCGAGGGTCAGTGAGTCGTTAGGCTGAGTGCAGAGCGAAGTGCACGTGCTGGGTGGTACGTTAACCATGTCCTGAGATGTAGGAACGGCAGATCCCATCGTCAGGCCGATGGTATGCAAGTACACTGATGAGGTGCAGGTTGAAGGGCCGGAAGTGTTGCTATGATCATGGGCCCTGATCTTTGTGGCTCAGGATGTCTTCCACCAATCCAAAAGGTCGGGCGGTTGATCCCAGTCCATGCAGTCAATATGTTGAAGTGTCTTGGGTAAGAAACTGAACATGAATTGCTTCCAATGCTGACTGTGTGTGAAGTATAGTCTCCAATGAGCAGGTGCAGCCCCTGGTCTCTGTATGAATGTGTGTGTTCTGACCTTGTATATCTTAAAGTGCTTTAATGATCATAATCAAGTTATACATTCAGGCATTTAAACATTTATAAACATTGTCAACATGTATTATTGTCAGTCAATACTCAGACTAGTTAGTTAAAAACATGACATTTATTATGTTATTATTAGGGCCATGCTGCCCCCTTCTGGTCAATCCGAGCTCTACAACACCATACACCCACACCGGACACATCAAAGGAGAACATGATTGTTATTCAGAGATATGAAGTGTGATTTTTAAATATGTTCCAAATTTTAGATCACATAAAAAAGAGTAAAAGCTGTGTATCTGAAAATGAAAGGAAACAACTTATCTGCTGAAAACTAGCAGTCCTCATGGAGGCATATGTCCAAGTTTCAAGGACTTTTATTGGTCATGTGTAGTTATGACAATGAAAAACCTGTAGTTCACAGGGCTACTCCAACAGTGACAACACAATTAAAACATATAAGATGAGTACAAAATAAATAAAATAGAATATAATAGAACAGAATATGATAGAACTGTGCAGAATAGTCTATACAGTAAAATGGATATGATTATATGATATAATTTGAGTTGCAAAACATGAATGTTTCTTTCAAAGTTCAGGTATTTAACAGCTGTGTATGCCTGTGGGATGAAACTGCCCTGAGTCTCGGGTGGTTTGAAGCCGACTCTCTGCGTCTGTTCTTGTCCTCTGGCAGTTGTCCTTGTGTATGTTGTCTTGCAATAGATAAACTTGTTATCATTGCTGCGTTGTCTGATGTTATCGACAGTGAGGTGGTCAGTCCCCCGCTGTTGTGATGAGTACGCGGGTCCCTGAGCAGGCGCAGCAGCAGGTCCTGTGTGTCCTGAGGCCAGCTGGTAGATCCTGGTGGCTCTTGCAGCCAGCTGAGGACATGTCTCTGTCCACACAGACACACAGTCACACAGACACACAGTCACCATAGGACACAAACACACACGTCCACACACAAGGGCCGGACTGGGACATAAGTCAG
>NW_011358929.1:162024-185794 GCF_000735185.1 Notothenia coriiceps | reverse complement strand
ATGGGGTACCATCATGAACCGGGCCCCCCGACACAATGCACACTCTCTCTCTCTCTCTCTCTCTTGACACAAACCTCATAAAAAACCATTATAAATGCATTCCCTCTGACTAACCTCACAGGGTTCTGCTTTCTGTTTTTCATTCATTTTCCCAATGAGCATGTTCATTCTGTGTGGATTTCCCCTAACCCTCTCCTTTCTCTTCTTTCTGCTTCTTCTTTGGATGTTCCTGTCAGATGGTAAGAGAGTGTTTGTGTGCATAAATAATATTTAATCACAGGTGCACCTCGGGGTAAGCCAGTTATACCAGTGATGTGTTTGTGTGCAGACGATCTGTGCAGGCTTTGAGCTTAATGTGTCTTTGCAGCGGTAGCTCGTCCGAGCCACACCCTAATCCAACTGCTGCACCGTGTAATTAACACAACCAGCCTCTCCCTCACAGTCCTGCCTATATTTTAATATTCTACCTAATTTCTCCATCTTAAAGGTGTAGATCCTCCGATAAATAACTGGACATACAAACCTGAGAGGGAATGTGTGGCAGAGGAAGAGCAGAGAACAATTGTTTACCTCGCCTTTGTCTTTTCTTCTTCTTTCTCTGTGTATGTTCTCTCTCCCTTTCTGCCACTCGTGTCTGTAGTTGAGCTCTTATGTGCCTTTCTGCCTCCCTACCCATCTCATTTGACATCTCCATCCCCCCCTTCATCACTTCGTCCCTCTTTGTGCTGCAGGAATTTGCCACCTCTGGCTCCAACAACACCGACACAGGGAAGTCAGGAGGCCACCTGGAGACCAAGTACAAAGTGAGCGACCTGGGCCTCAACTTCAACCAGAAATGGAACACAGACAACACTCTGACCACAGAAATCACCATGGAGGACCAGGTGATTGCATATTAGTAATCTCAAACAATGTTCATAACATCAATACATTCACTTTCAGTTAGAATATAAGCTTATGATCTGTTTCTGTTTGTCTGTAGCTGGCTAAGGGTTTGAAGCTCGGTCTGGACGCGTCATTTGTGCCCAACACCGGGTAAGAGCAATCGTGCTCACGCCAAGTATAGCTCCAAAATCTTCAAAATTAATTGACTATACAGTGAAAACAGTTCTTAAATGAATACATGGGTGTACTATCAACATAAACTTCTTAATGACTGTCACAATTGTCTCTCTTTGTTATTCCTTGTAGCAAGAAGAGTGCCAAACTGAAGACCGGCTACAAGCGTGAGTTCGTAAACGTTGGCTGTGACCTGGACTTCGACATGGCCGGTCCCACCGTCCACGCTGCTGCTGTGCTGGGCTTTGAGGGCTGGCTGGCGGGTTACCAGTTGGCTTTTGACACAGCCAAATCTAACCTGACCCAGAACAACTTTTCTCTCGGATACAAGGCCGGGGACTTCCAGCTTCACACCAGCGTGTGAGTCCCAACATCACAGTAAAGTGAAAAAGAGGAAAAGGAAGTGATATATTGGATGATGGCGGTAATGAGAGGAAGCATTTCCCCAGGATGAAACATGAAGTTTAGACTCATTTCCGCTCCTTCTTATCTCCAACAATTTATTTTTGTATTTCAGTAATGACGGCACGGAATTCGGTGGCTCCATCTACCAAAAGGTGAACAGCAACTTGGAGACGGCTGTACAACTGGCCTGGACAGCTGGCAGCAACAACACACGCTTTGGAATTGGAGCCAAATACCAGCTGGATAAGGATACCTCCCTGTCTGTAAGAACTGACAATTTCATAATGATAAGACAGCATCAATTAGCAGCTCATAAGGAATTATATATTTCAATTTGGGAGAATAGAGGAACAAAATAAACATTACAAAGAGTCTGCAGCCACACTAGCAACTCTGTTCTTTGAGCTAAATGCACACAATGTTAAAATGCTGATGTTTAGAAAGTATATTTGACTATGTTTAGCGTCTTAGTTAAGCATATTAGCATGCTAACATTTGGCACTAAACTTAAAGAACAGCTGAGGCTGATAGAAATGTCTTTAGCTTTGCAGGTATTTAGTAATGAACTGAAATACTTGATATAGTGACATTTGATAATGGAAAGACATGAGCTCACCAATTATTATAATTCATTTTCAGGAATGTGTGCACCAGTGATCATGATTATCCATCATACAGTCCAATCGGTCTACTCTGTTATTGCTGTGTTCATGATTATCTCACGCGTCCCTCATGTTTTGTTTCTCCTCACAGGCCAAAGTTAACAACGCCTGCCTTGTTGGAGTTGGATACACTCAAACCCTCAGGCCAGGTTAGCTGATTTTCTTTCTGTTACAACAATCCAATACAACTTAGTCATGGCTTCTTGATACATATTCTGACTTTCTTACCTCAGGAGTGAAGCTCACCCTCTCAGGTCTGATTGATGGGAAGAACGTGAACGGAGGTGGCCACAAAATCGGCTTGGGCTTCGAGCTGGAGGCATAAAGAGACAGCAGGAGGACAGACAAAAAGAGAGGAAAACAACACAAGAAAATAATAAAGTGGCCAAAAGTGAAACCAGCGAAAGGTCCAACCAGCAACTTGTAAACACATCTTCCCACTGAGTCCTACACACTTATGCACACAGAAAGACGCGTTTGTTGGCCTTATCCCAGAGTAGCCTCCAAGACCTCCGGTAGTGTGGTTTATAAAGAATCAATCATTGTTTCGTGTTGATTACTTTTGATTATTACACCCTTTACAGCTCCAACCAACCTTTGAGCATAACTTGTATCAAAATATATTAGAAGGACAAACAGAAATTAATGTGAACGCCCCATTCTCTAAATAATTGGCTGAGACAAAGTGCACTATTAATAGAGCATTTGCGTCTTAAACCTATCCTTTTCTTCCTGAAATAACATTTGAAGCACTTTCTTATTTTGACTGTGTGGTCAGCTTGTTTTAGCCTGATTTAAACCATTAATAAGTTTATTAGATGATGCTTGTTTTTGTATATTTTGGTTATTTGCATGCTTTCAAGGCTGAGGAGAAGTTTTTTTGTCTTTTCATTGTCACGTTGACAAGTACGGTGACTGTAAACGGATGCAATAAAAGCTGGAGAGAAAATGCAGGAAATACAACATAGTAGCAGATCCTCAGAGTGAGTGGACTGGCTTATTCCACCAATGGACCTCAGTAACAGTTTTAAACTGCGAACCTTCAGTTGCCTAAATATCTATTTTCAGGTTCTGTTTGGTAAAAAGGCCAACAGAAATGTGACTCTTTTTATCCTGTCTCGTTTTGTCTCCTGTACCTACGAATCCCTTACCACGACATGTCATTGTGCTGTGCTTTGTATAGGAGAGTTAGTCAACAGTTAGGACCTCAAACTGATTTTATTGAATTATTGGAATAAACAATGTTAAACACTATGATTTTGAGGGCTGTTTATTTGTTTTGTTTAAAGGAAACACCACTTACAGTACAGTAAAATACTGTATTCAAGTTACAACATCACTGTTGTTGTACATAATGATATAATGGTCAGATTTTGTAATTCTACATTTTAAAAATCTTAACAGCACAGCGTGTGTTCAAAGAAAGGCAAGATATCACAGACACTTATGACAGAATGTGTAACAATTGTCATCACTTTGTGGAATCTATACACAATAATACCTCAAATAGTTAGAATGATATCTAGAATACCCTGTTCAAGTTCATTAAAATGTACTTAGTTTTAAAGCCATTTTCACAGTTTTGCAACAGTTCATAAATTGGATTCTACTTTTGCATGTGCTTTGTTTTCACCCTATTGCACCAAGCAAAGAGAGAACCAGTTTCAACATGAATTTAACATAACAAGCCTCAAAACACTTATTATTGCATACTAGATACATTATTGATACTGGACTGCTGCTGTTATTTTGAACACACCCTCCTTATGAGATTCAATAGATGACAAAAACACTTTTCATTAATAAAATAACATTTGCAAGAACAATATTGGTCCAGTGAGAAATACATAAAAATGCAAAAATATTGACATTTAGGTATGTAACACAGAGGTCAAGGGATATTTTTAGAATATAAAATGTTTTACATGATGAATGAACATAAGTCTTCAAAATATAATCAGTGGTTTCCTAATAAAAATCCACCAAACATTATGAAACAATTGGAAATGAATATCTTGAAGAAAAAAAAAGAGAAATATTGCTGTCTCAATTTCATCTAATTTGTGAATTCTATCTCTCTTAAATCTAAAGAAAAAACTGTCTCGATGTGTGTCAGCTTTTTATAGAGAGATTGAGTTTTGTGCTTTGTACATCGTGCAAGCCTCCCTTCATGCTGTGACAAGTGTACGCAAGTTTAATATGAGATTTTCTAAATGCTTTGTTAGGACCATCTTATTTGATACATGATACCAATTAAATGGATATTTTTTTACCCCAAAACTAAAATAAATGTTGTGCTAAAATGGAAAATGGGCACATAAATAAGATCCTGCTTAAATAAGTTCCTCTGATTAAAATCGGAAAGATTTGCTTCAAAGCACTTGGCTTTAAATTTAATTTCCGTATTTTACAATGTCAGACCGAGAAAGATTACCTACTCCTAAATCTAATTGAGCAAATATGTTTCATCAGATATTACTCTATATTCACATTTTTCACAGACCAGCTTGTGCTACATTCTGATGTAGTTTGACATCTCCTCCACACAGGGGCAGTAGAGTAACTCATGGAAGCAAAAGAATGAAACCCAAATTAGGAGAGGTCACTGGAGAAATTCTGGGCACTCATCCACGTCCACTCCCTCAACATCTAGGACAAAAACAAAGGGTGGCGTCTCTTTAATAGTCATCACATTAAATGCAGAGAATCAATTATCATAAACCACAGCAGGCATCTGCTAGGCATCTCAGTGTGAGAGAGCTGAAGAGGGGAAAGTAAGCATGTAGATAGATAGATACATTGTGTACGCACGTCCATACTGCTCTCTGACTCCTGGATGGTGTCATTCAGTAGACTCTGGAGTCGACTCTCAAATGTCCTGCTCTCCTCCACAAGAGACTCGTCTCTACAGACACAACCAACAGTGATTCATGCAGACAGTACTCATAGTTTTGATGATAGCTTATCTGTGTAATTGCATTTGTGCCTTTCTGAAAGTCTCTGCTAATGAAAAGAAGCGGTGTGGAGTGTGTGAAAGCTAAATTAAAGTTTTTAGAAGACCATCAGCTTGCAGGAAAACGTCATGATTAAAGTAGTAGGCATACCTGAAAAAAAATAGTCCTAAACAACATTTGTAAAAGATGAGTCTTTTAAACCCTGAATGGAAATCCGTTTTATACCCAGGTGTGGGGGGTGTGTGTGTGTGTCTGTGTGTCTGTGTCTGTGCGCGTGTGCGCGTGTGCGTGTAGACTCACAACTGCTGTAAACTGTGTCTGGGGGTGAGCAGAGGCGGAACTGACGAGGGGGTTCGTAATCCTTCAGGACTCCCACTCACTGGGCTGCGAACTTTGCTCTGCACAGAAAAGATGATGAATTGTATTCTGTGTTAGTTCATCAAGCACCTGGAAGTTCTTACTGTCTCTGGCATTTGTATGTTTAAATATCAAAGTAGAGTACATGTAGGTACAAAACACACAGGTCAAGCATCTTCTTAAGAATAGCCTTTTTTTTTTACTTGGGATGAATGTACATAATTCTTTAAATATAATCTATGGTCTCATCGTAAAAGTCCACCAAACATGATGAAACAAATGTAAACAAATTACACTTTTCTTGAGAATTACGTGAAACTTTTCTATACATGCTGCTATTATATGGTTATACACTGTGGCTACTCGTATCATTAAATATAGGCAATTGACAGTCATCCCCCCAGTGAGAATAGGTGTGAGTGAGTGTGTGTGTGCATGTGCGTGTGTGTGTCCGTGTGTGTCCGCCCGTACACAGGCGACTTTGAGCAGGTTCCACAGCTCCCTCTGACGTTTCTCCTGCAGACTCATCAGCACTTGTTCGCTCTCAGCCATCCTCTGGACCACCCCCTCCACCTTAGGCAGCAGCTCCATCACCCGCTGACGGCACACTGCTGTCTTACTGCATAATAAAACAAACACATTTACAGTAAAACACTTACCATTCACATTACCGTTACATCAAAGAAGTATATTTGGCAATATCTCGCTTCATTTCATACAGATACAGTAATGCATTGCACATTCAGAGCTGCTCAGAACTCATTCAGTTTCAGATTGAGCTACATCTTTGTTCGATTGTCTTTTTAGACTTTCAGAAAATATATAGTGTTTTGTGTCTTATTACCTGAGGTGTGTGTAGAAGTCTCGGAGCTTCCTCTCGTAGAACTGCACAGCTTGCACCACCAGGCGCACCACCTCCTGACCGTCCCCTGCGCACCTCTGGTCTGAGCAGGGGAAAGAAAAAAAAGCCATGTTTATTTTCACATGGAAACACTGTAATGATTGTTATGAAAAGGCGAACAGAAGCATGCTATCCAAACCTCTGGGTTTCTCTCGGAGTTTGCGAAACATTTCCATGGCTTTTCCTTCCCTGAGGAACAAAGAGAGGAAGAGAGAAGGGTTAAAGATCACAAAGCAGTTAATTTCTTCAGTTTTTAAAGTTGAGTTTGGCTCGCACTTACAGTGTGTCCAGGGCCTCTCCACTCCTACAGGGCTGTCTCTGCACATCCACTATGTCTGGCTGCAGCTGCATCATCTCCTCCTCCAGTTCACTGACCTTGGCCTAGACACACACATGGGTTTTATTGTCTTTAATGCACATTTGACTACTTCTTACACACACACACACACACACACACACACACACACACACACACACACACACACACATAAACACATAAACACACTCAACTCTACCTGACCACAGCTGACAGCAGTCTGCTCCATCTCCCTCCACACGCCAAGGAGCTTTTCTGACGCTACAAATATAAAAGCACTATCATTAGTCAGGGGCAAACTAAATTCCTCTAGCCATTCAGGTGCACTTTCTACCAAATTAGGCAAATCATAATTAACATTAAAGGACGGATTAAATGTAGTTTTGGCGGCTGTAGTGTAAAATTCCTGCTCTGTACAAACACGCTTATTTTTTTTTAAAATAGTACCGATCCCAGTTGCTGTCTGTTCCTGGTATTTATCCATGTCTATGTGAAGGCTGGTGGTGAAGAAGTCCAGCTTGGCCATGAGTCTCTGGTGCATGGACACCATCTCGTTCTTCTGTTTGGAAAGTGAAGAATTGTGTCTCAGCAGGCTCATACTGAAAGAAAGAGGCAAAGAAATGTGTTTGTTTTATTAAATGCATGTATGTTGTGTGTGGGAGTTTGTGTGTGTATTTGTGTATGCCCTACATGGCAGCTTTCTGGCCCTGCTGCAGTCTTTGCCAGTCTTCCTTCAGGGAGCGGATGGTGTGCCACGCCTGGCCGCAGGTTCTCCTCAGAGAGCTGTAAGCTAGGACGTGTTTAGGGTCGTTTTCTGTGACAAAGACAAAGAACCAGAGAGAGAGAGAAACACAGTCACACAAGAGCAAAGGAATCTTACCAAGGTAGTAAAAAAAGGTTTTAGTGTCATATGTTTGATACATACAAAAAAGGTTGCTTGAGTACCCAAATAATTGAAAAGTTGAAGCAAATGTATCCATGGTGTTTAAGCCGATAAATGTTTGTAGATAGCAACAGCTTAGCTTATTGTTGTGTACTCACGGACAAAGCGAATGTTTTCTGGAAGGGTGCGAGGAGCAAATTGAGGTTCATAACTGCAAGAGGAACGATCAAACAGGAAGACCAGAGGCAAGTCTGTCCGTCGCCCATCAATCTCCTACAGACAAAGATAACAATATTTCTATAACTCACTCCATTATAACATTTCCTGTTGATTACTTTGTGAAGGTATTGCATGTGCTATGTTGATGCTGATATTACTGAGTAATCTATGGCGCACTGTGTGGCCAGTCCATGAGGCTCCAAGGCTAGTCCCGCTTCCAGCAGGAGCTCCTGATTGGCTGCAGGGATGCTGGCGTCTTTCTCTATCCTGAGCTGCAGGTCGGCCACAGTCTCTTCTTCCGAGACAGAGTAGGTCAGGATTTTAGCAGAAATCATGTTCAGGACATGGACCAGCTGAGGGAAGAGACAAAGGCCAAACACATTGCAGAAAGAATGTGAAAAACGAGTTTGTCTAAATAGAAAAAAGGTGCACATCTGTGCTAATTCTATAAAATGTAAACACTGATTTGGCTCTTAGAAAGTTAGGAATGTTTCCATCTTTTACTAATATAATATCATCAACATCAGACCACTGAGGCCTAACTGAACAATAAAAACATGAAAGTAAGACAACATGAAAATAATAAATTAATGAAATACTCAATTGACCTTGAGCTGCAGAACGACCTGCAGCTGGGAGAAGCAGTCCATGGGTGCAGCGCCGGGCTCTTTGCCACGCTCCTGAGGAGACCACTTCAACATCAGCTGTAGCCACCTCTCCAGTCTCACTAATAACAGACTGCCAAACACCAGCCAACATATTAGACTGAGATAATTGGAGTATCAGATTAGTATTTTTTTGTGTATGTCTGTCATTGACAAAATCACCTGTTGAGGTTGTTGGGCTGAGGAAGATGTTGAGAGAAACGGACGTCCCCCAAGAGGTCCTCGTAGACCACAATATCTTTGTCCTGCTTCAGCTTCAGTTTGTTGTGCCTGAAATAATACCGATGGATTACATGAGAAAAAAGTCCTTAACATCTCTGGAGTTGAATATTGTGCATACAAATGTTTTTTCCAACATTTTATTTGCTTTTTGATAATGGGAAATTCCAGCCTGCAAACACAACAAGTTACATGCCAGAAACTGAACCTCTACTGAGGGAGTATTTTCACATGTAACCAGACCCCCCCCCATATGAGTTTCATATCTATTATTCATTATATTAGTGAGGCACAAGGGGCATTGGCGTTGGCACAACTCACATATCCTGCAATTCTTTGCTTTGGCATTGTTTATTTATATAGTCCCTGTGTGCCAGTCACATAGCAATACATTTTAATTTAAGTGCTTAATGTTGATAAACATCATTGTTAAGGTTTGATTTGCAAAAGATAACCTGTCTAAAGAAAGGTATAAAAGCAACAAAAAAAAGAGTGAAAATAGGAGTTGAAAAGTGAGAAATGTGGGCATTTAGACTTGCATAACTGTCGAACTAGCCTGAAAAACACGACTTCACGTTAAACAAATCAAATCAACAACTTAGTTCAGGTAAAAGCATTTTCAAAATGTGGTATTACCAAGGAACAGGTTGCCAGGTTGGTAAGAAAGGCCTAAATCCTGTGATGCACTCAAACACCAGGGTCCCGAAGCTCCAGTAGTCCACAGTGACCGTGTACTTCTGTCTCTCAATGAGCTCTGGAGCCTCGAGGAGATAAGAGAAAACATGTTCAGCGGTTACTGTCCAGCGTATGGTGAGAAGATCATGTGGAAAATGTGTTTTAGTTACCTACCAGGTACTGAAGAGTTCCCACAAATGAGGTGCACAGGCTGCTCTGGTCCAGCTCTTTAGCATAGCCCAGGTCAATAATCTTGTGGATCAACTAAGAATAAAGGGGAGGAAAAAAAATCAGCATTTTTTCATTCTACATTGACAAATTAATAACTTAAAGGAATAGCTCTACATCTTGGAGTTTGATTTGTTTCGTAAAGGTCAGCATAATCCCTGTGAAACATTAAAAACAGCTTTATTTGTGCTTTATTTGTGCTGGCAAACATATTTTGTTGATATCTGACTGACAAAAAGCCTATATCTTAGATAAGTGTATGCCAGACAAAAACAAGTGTTCGACTGTAAACTTGGCGCAGATATGGTCTGTTTCTATAAACTTAGCAATGTGCATAAATGTGAATATATAACCTTTTTATATGTCTGGCCTCATGTATATGACATTCATCATTTGTTGTTGATATACTGTAGGCTGGGGGATGCAACAAGTAAAATCAAAGTAGAGGAAGGTAGGAGATGAAGTGCAAATCTAAAGGAGTGAGTTTTCCAAATTAAATATTCAGTACAGCAAAGTTGTGCTTAACTGTGGAGGGTAAACATGTGGACGTGAGAGTAAAGTTTCCTGCACTTATTGGGAAAAAACCCACACTGAGACAAAAAGCTTTAAAATAAACCTCTCTGTTGTGGTTAGGGTGTATTTGTCATAAAAAGACGGTTCACAGGGTCCTTAACTCACTCTCTTCTCTCCCTGCTGCAGCACAATGTTTTCTGGTTTCAAATCTCTGTGGATAATCCTCTTCTTATGGAGGTAGGTAAGAGCTGACGCTGAAGGGAGAAGGAATAAGAAGGGATAAGAGTCATGAGGAAATGAGAAGAAAAAAGAACGCAGAGTACAAGGTGAATGCTTTGTAAATGATTTGAAGAGTCCTGGCTTACTCTCATATGAAAAAAGTAACAAAGTATGTGAACTAGACATCGACGAACAATGCAAATTGACCGCAACTAGTGCAAATTCATTATTTACATAATCAATGATAATTCAAGAAGAAAAAACTATTGGTTGGATGAGGGTTGATAGAGCCCATAAGATGATAAGGCCGGTATTTACATGTATGTAGCCTTTAGTGTGCTCTAACTGAAGTTAATGTCTAATATGTTTTGTCTCAGCAGAAACCACAATGTCACTTTATTGTACGCGCCAAAGGGTGAGTAGCGTGTGTGCTGGCAAAGAGTGTTCAACAAAGCGGAACTCGTAACCATTGGAGCACCTGACTGTATGAGCGTCAGTGTGTGTGTGTGTGTGTGTGTGTGTGTTAGGGTGTGGATGTGCATGACTATGTCTTTACCCTCACTCTTTACAGTTTTAAGGTGATCACTCATAATCAGGAAATGTCCTCAGTGGGTAACAGTAAAAGGAGTTTATGTGTGTGTGTGTGTGTGTGTGTTGATTACTCTACTCTCTATACACTCTAACTCTGTGTGATCCATCCCATATGTGTACTGTGTCGCTGTGTATACAGTGTGTAATATACAATGTATACAAGGTCTTGTTGATGTGAGCATTTTTATATCATGTTTGGGTCAAAGCGTGAGCTTCCAATTGCTGACGTAAACCTCCGTCTGAGCGTGACGTGTCGCCATGGTGACTAAGAGGTTGGTGGTTAAGGGTCATTGATGACATCATGAGTGTCCGTACTAAAGGAAACTAATCACGCTGCCAGCTCACCCAATCTCACAATGAATCCCTCCCTTTCATCTCCACATGCTTGAAAATGTTGTTATAGTCCCATTACAGCCTGGGGGATCGGGCAGGATACTCACAAATGTCACATAACAGAATCAAAACAGAGCCCTCTCTCATTCCAGCGCAGTTATCCAGGAGGTTCAGATACTGCATAGAGAACAAACAGACATATGATACAAAGAATTGCATTAATATCTGTCTTCTTTATTAATGTTTTACAAGGTTCTGCTTTTCTTTATAAAGCGGTCGCATTCCCGGGGAGCAGTGTAGGGAACGGTGCCTTGCTCAGGGACACCTCGGTACCACTTGGTCTTGCCGAGGTTTAGATTTTTTAGATAAAAATTTTTTAGATTCAAACTAAAAGTACTTTTACAAATTGGCAAATTAGCACTTCTGCTGTAAATCCTTTGATTTGTTTAAATTGAAACAATAACATTAAAACTACTTGAAGCTTGTGGCAGGCGGGATTAAAGAGTCAACCTTTGCGTTTTTGGCCGTCATTGAAAGTTTTATGACACTGTGGTTTGTGACGGTTGACATTTTCCTCCTCTACTGGATGCCTGGTGCCAACATCGTCTAGCTCCTCAGGCTGCACACTTAGTTTGTTTCAGATTAAAAAACATTTATGGGTGAGCATCTTAAACCCAGTAAAAAAAGGGACATTTTGATGTGCCTGTATTCTTTATTCCACAAACACAGTCTGATCTTATTGAAGGAATTCATGCAAAAAGGATTATCAACACAAACCATTCCTGCTCCTTGAAAGGACTAAGGGTCCAGTGTCCTGAACTACATTTGTGCACACACATTCTCAAACACATCCCAGATATATACAGTATATATATATATATATATACCTTTCTCAGATCTCCTCCCTGACAGTACTCCATTGCCAGCAGCGGCAGGTCATTGGTGAACACCAATTTCTGCATTCCCTCAGGAACCTCTCGGGCTGCGACAACGTTGACATGATCCAACCTATGAGAGTAAAGAGGAGCAGACATCAGTTAGTGGAAGCAGAAGTTATCATTTCATATAACTTCCGCAATAATCCACCTCCTAGGGCTGCCATTTTAGACCTTAAATATATATTTATAAACATAGCAGTCATTGTGCAGTTTTTTTGAAGAGTTGTAAGAGAGTCTTCCTCTGTAAGGCTTAAAAGAGAGTTATTTGAGTAGGTTTTTAAAGAATTTCACACTAAAGAGATTTGAGAAAAGTATGAAAAATATTTAGACCACTATATTTTCCCCCCTCACCATCGTGTTGATCTACTCCTCAGATTGATCTTGAAACCTCTTGGGAGGCATTCCTATATCTAGACTAATCTTTATGAAAAAACACAATCCATCATTTTCTCAGATTATACCTGCATGACATCAGAAATAATATTTTTCTTGCATGTCATATCATTTGCTGTGTCTAAAAACTAAAACAGCTTACTTTCGCAATAACGGGCAAACCTTTTCATCAGTTTACTCATCCCAATACTCCCTTGACCTTCTCTGTTACTTTTGTCTTTTTCACATGTCCTGCTGTTTTATAACTTTGATTGAAACAATGTGTTCCTGATACTCACAGGGTCAGGCACTTTTTGAAAAAAACTAAAGAGAAATAAAGATAACAAACTCAAACTGATTCCAGATGCAGACGATGGCGATGTATGATACCTTTTACAAGAATCATAAGCTGTGGTTAAGTTGTAATCAGTAAGATGTTATCTTTCCCCTGCAAACCTTTAGAATAATGGACAGTATTTCTCTCACTCTAATCCCTCTCTTTGTTGTGCCTCTCTTCAGCTTACATGAAACACATTTTTGGGGGCGTGGGTACAAAAAGAGTTAGAGAGAGTGGGATAAAACAGTGAACCTGAACAAGATTGTCTGATAAACAATTTTTTCATGTTGTTCAGCAGATGGTCTTGCAATACAAGCACTGTAAACACATTATAACTAAAACATTGTGAAGTTGATGTGTCGTTATATAAGCATGTGTACATCTTTGTTAAGTAGCTGTAATAATATAATGGTAGGGTGCCATGTATGTGTCCCCTGCCCTGTGGTTTTTCCACAAGTTGAGCGTGGGTGCACGAAGGGTTGTGGTCCTGACCATGTCTGTCTGAAAACAACACACTTGTTAAACTGGGACTAGGAAATAAATGGTTTTATAATCATGTTTGCACCAGCAAATGACAAAACACACAAAAAAAAGCAAAACCTGCATGAACTGAGATCCGGCTCCAGTGACCCGACACCCAAACTAAGACCGGTAATAGACAAAGCAGACGTGTAGGGAAATCAAACCCTCCAACGCAAAGCAAAATGAGGAGGCGGTACATTATCCTTTCAGAAATAACCGCCAACCGACAGAAATAACCCAAACCCCATGCTGTCCTAATGTTTTAATGGCTTGAGTGATTTCTACTATTTCAGGATACAAATTAAGCTTTTTCTTGCATTTTGAGAAAACTTGTGAAACAGATGGGTACATAGAGTCAAATGTCAAACTCATAAGCCCCGAGCGTGTCATGGAATGTACCGCGGTGAGTTACAACACGTCAAACCAACACTTGTCTCTCATGCCAAACAGAGCTTTAAGGCAAAGCATAAAATAGTTTGGACGGCTAAGTTGAATATGTCAAACAGTAAGATGAATCAGCCTGAATCATTTGTATACAGAGAGACAAACTTAGGCAAGGTGCGTCGGTCAAACAAAAAACAAACAAAAGAAGTTGCTGCATGTTGCACAACTAATGGCTGCTGCTTGATTTTAAATACAAAACAGTGCCTGATGAGAACTTAGTGTACCTTTGGTAATTTTTATTAAATCATAAATGAAATGTGACTATTATCTTAGCTTGACCTAAGAGAAGAGTAGTCAGATGTTTCTTTATTGCCAAATACTGAGGGCATGGCCTGTGACGAAATACATTTTACAGCTTTAATATTGTAGTTAAGTTTGTGTTTATATGGTCCCACATACATTTCTGTTTAAAGCACAAACACTGATTGGAGAGTGGTCTGGTGTCTTAATGGTCATGACAAAAAACAGATAACCTTTGTTGCCTCCCACTCTGTCTCTCTCTCTATATACTGTATATATTTCCCATCTTCACCTGCACTGTAAAATATCTAATAAAGGCAATCAGCCAAGAAAATAACACATATTGCAAATATATGATGAAGCTGCTGAGTGTCCTGTACATGAATGGTGCTTGAGGGTGAGAGAGAGAGAGACCGATTGGATCCAAAAGGAAGTTTTTTTTGTTATTGCTCTGAGGCCCTTTAGTAGGCTATGTGCAAGTGTGAAACTGACCTCTTCATGATCTGGATCTCAAGACACCATCTCTCTTTGTTTTTCTCGCTCAGCTCCTGACGACACTGCTTTATAGCAATCTGTTCCTCTGTGTCCTGAAATCACATACACACACATTGTTATACTGTAGGTATAGTTCAGTTGTTAAAGTTGTTATGGTTTATTGTGCGTTTAGATTTAGGGCAGAAACTAATATTTCATTTTATATTGAAAATATCAGCCTTTTATTTTCTCTATTTAAACAAGTATTCATTGTTTCAGTAAACAGTTACCAATAGAACATTAATAAAACACATTTGAGATGGTACATAGCAGGGGATATAAGTTTATCAGTAGGGTCGTTGCCAATGTATTTCTTAATAATAATTGATAAAAAAGAGAGGGAATGGAGAACAAACACAAAACATAAACGACTACAATTTTTCCTGAAAATCAATAAACACAATCTGAATTTAACAACTTGCCAAAAATAATCAGCAACACAAGTATCACAACGAGGAAAGCACACCCACCCTGCTTCCCCTAGATCCATCTATCAACTAATAATAGCTTATAGTATTGTCATTAAGGAAGGAAATCGGGGAAATCCTTATAAAGGAAGTGAAGTCCCTGCTTCCCATAACTTAATCTATCAACTAATAATAGCTTATAGTGCCGTCATTAAGGAAGGAAAACGGTAAAATCTTTATACAGGAAGTGAAGACATCACAGCATTTGCAGTGCCCTTTATAGTCATTTTCATTTCCTCTTAAACAATGCTCTGCCATCATTGATACTTCGCTGTGATTTTACCGTTTAACAATACATCATTTACTATTGAAGATTACTTCTTGCTTACTGTAAATTGCAGTAGAATTAAACAACATGACAAACTTATTTTTGCTAATTTCTAGACTTTTATACACAGCATATGTGTAATTGACGCCAAATTATGCAGGGAATGCTCGGGGATGCAGCTGAACAGGGAGAAGTCAAAAAACGCTGTTGCGTTTGTATAATAATCTTTTATATTTTAAAGTATTTGAAATTATGCTTTCCTGCCGTTTGGACTCGACATCACTTCTATAACTACATTCAAATGCTGATGCTGTCTGGCTCAAAGCAAGGTCTAACTGTTCCTTGAAAGTGAGTGTGACTAATACAACTCAAGTACACGTACAGAGGAAGAGGAAGGGGAAGGTCCTTGTTCCCATATTGTGCAAATGCAACTTTACAATTCCCTCATCCTGTGACTCGAATGGTCATCATTACAATAGCTCTCTGTAGGACTAAGAGACAGCTTCCCTCCTGATATCATACAACCCATTTGAACAAATTCGGTTAACAGTTCTTTTTTTTGGTATGCAAGATGTAAACGAAAGAGTTATCAAAAACATGGATTTGAGTGCAGGCAAGCATTTTCGGCGCAATTCTATTGTCTTAAGGCAGAGACTTTCAAACAGTGAGTTAAGAGGGGGGTGCAGAGGGCAATATGTTTAGGAATCTTTTTGTCACTTCTCTGAGTCATAATATTGCAGTAAAATCTCAACACAGACATAATACACATATTTTTAGATTCAGTATGACTTATTCTTCCTGAAGATATAATTATAACCTATTCCTCTATTGCAAACAAGCTTCCTTTTAAATTATAGAAAAATAAAATCCTTCTCAATGAGTGAACCTTCTTCATCGGAGAATCATCAGGTTTTTTATGTTCTCTTTAGTATCCAGGTAATCCTATGATAACTGACTGTACATGTAGTGATACATTGCCAACAGGAACTGCTTAGAGCTAATTCAACATAATTATTGGTGCCAATATAACAACAAAAGTTTAAAAAATAAAGGCTCAAGTAGTAGCCCACAGTTGACTCCATGGTAACATTTTCCTTCATGTCATCATAACTCAAAGCCCTCACAATATAGGAGCAGCCTGGGTTCAGGAGGTAAGGAAGGTCAGCCATAAATCATAGGGGTTGTGTCAGTATAACAATATGGTCTTAAGTTTTCACAAATGACACTCAATCAAGGAGACACTGAGCTATTCCTCATTGGAATCAAGAATTGATTATGAAGTCGAAGGATTGTGTTTCTTTTCTTTCTTTCTTTTTCACAGCTCTCATTTTGAACGATGGGCGGCTGGGAAACATCACCATGTCAACATTTTTTTTTAAATATTCTCGAATGGGGACAATGATTCAGACAGTGAGCGGACCATGTACCTTGTTTTGCCATCGTGTGACGTTCCCAAATCCTCCGGTGCCCAGGCGCTCCTTCCGCTCCCAGGACCCACAGCTCTGCTGCTGCTGCAGGGGGACTCGATTCATGGCCTCGGACGCTAACATAACAATAATCAACAGTTATACACATTGTGGCCCCTTGAAGCTCACACCAGAAAACTTAATTGTATGATTAGTAGAATATGGAGAAACAACTTTGCTAATATTAGATCTTAACCACACAACAATTTTTAAATGTAGCCTGATGATGGCATTAGAAGAAGTGCCTTGTTGTTATCTTTATAAAAACGAGGCCTGTACAGTTGATATTTGAGGACTTAACTTACCCAAGATACTAGGCGGCTGTACTTAACAACAATCTTGAGGTAGCCTACTTGTACTTGCCATATATGGAACTTTATGCTTTTTTCCCCATCACATCTCACACTACTACTCCACTACATATTTCAGATTCGGATATAAATACAAAAATATAGTTAATTAATACATAAGCGGGTATTATTAAGGATTAAGCCATCCAACAGTATATTTTATAATGTGATTTGAATAAAGTTTTAACTTTACCAGCTACAACATTGAAGGGGTAATGTAATCCAATGCAATAATTAGTATTCTGCATACTGAGTGCTTATACTTTTGGTTTTGTAAGTAGGCTATATTTGGATGATAATACACTTAATAAACACATAATTTCTACACTGTTGTATTATTCAATAAGAGCTAAGTAGCCTTCTTCTTCCACTTCGGGTAACACAGTCAGTGGCTGCAGTAGTTATTACACATGCTGTATTAACAGGCCTGTTTAACACTGCAATGACAGAACATGGTTATCCTTATGTGCGTGTTTCCTGTTGTCTGAAGTTATAACAAACACTGCAGAGACATGTTTTTGGGTTTTATTTAATGCAGACATGCGCTCCAAAGTAGCATCTTATTTAAACTAAATCCTACCTTAGACTTCGGAGGCAGCTTTCACACCTGATTTTCTTTAACACTCTGTATATATATATATACACAAGTTAAACGTTGGACATTTTGGTAGTCACTTCGCCGACACAACAAATCTCAAAAACGCTCGACTTCCTGATACTCACATTTCCTGTAAACCTGAAGGACCCGCCCACAAAAAGTCTCCAGCAGCTGGCAGCTGCAGGTCTACGCTTAACCAGAAAGTTTCACATGTTTACACGGTTTACACATATATATTATTCATCGTTTTAAGATGATTTTTTGTGAAAATATCCACCTGGACATGTCAAATAGATATTGAGCTCACTGAGAAGATGTCATTTCAGTCTGCAATTCATTTTGTGCAACTCAACTTGAAATGTCCCACATGTACACATTTGAAATATACCATTATTTTGTTGTAGAAATACTAGCTTTTATTTTACATAAAATATATATTTTTTAAATATTATGGACACTGATCGGCTTGGAGGTGTCGATCGATTTCTCATTACCACACAATTAAATAATACAATATATATATAATAATAAAAAATGTATGGTGCAGGTTTTGGTCCTTCAATATTATGAAGTTGGTACTGTAGGTATTACAAAGCATTTACATCAATTTGCTTACAAAATGTGAAAATTGGTAAAATTGTAGAGAATATAGTTTTAATTTATGTCATCTTCCCAGAAAGAAGCCCATGAGGTCACTGAGGTACATTTAATTCTGACATTTAAAGTATAATAATTTATGTGGGATAATCTGTTAGTCAATAAAGAAGTGTGAAAGCTAACAAAAGCACAATCAATGATTTTACTGATGTTGTTATGGAGTCTGTGGCGCCATGCTTTGGGTATGGACATAATACAATTATAGGCTCGGTTTAACAACTTCTCGCTAAAAGATGGATCAACTTCCCAAACCATTCAGGACATCTGCTTACATTACTGAACAAATAATACGTCACATCTTACCCTGAAAATTACACCTCCTCTCAAGCTGGAAAAGCTTTTTGTTTATCTTTCTTTTCATAACCTTTTTTTAAGGTGGTTCTTGTTTTTATAAAAACTGAATCATAATTATTTCAAAAATATATTGCACACATATCCAGATACTGTGCCTCAAATGGATCGCAAAAACTATTTTGTTATGCCGATTTCATTTTATTAGTCATATGAATATGTACTCAAATGCATTTCCAAGAAGATCGAGGATTAAGGTCATCCAACATCTGATGAAGGTTGCAATACTTATTTAAAACTAAATACCAATTACATAATTTAAAAACAAACTTTAATAAGAGTTCTAAATAAATAGATATACATTTTGTTAATCACACTGCTTAATGTGTCTTTAACTTAAACTTATATCATTATTATTTTGTACCATTCTGTCACTTTTGCAGTATCATTGTTGATCCAATGGTTGTTGTATAAATAGAGGATGCACTTCAGAATTTCCAGATTAAACCAGTGATGTTTTTTTATTTCATCACCTGTTATTGTCAGGATTCGGGAAAAAGGTAGGACCCAAATGCAGAATAAAAAAGGCAAAAAGGTCAAGTAACAAAAGGCAAGCTTTATTTTATAAAGCTGATGACTGACAAAACATGACATAAAATAAACAGGTAGCACAAAGTAGCATCAAAACAAAAAATTGACCGTGACCAAACTTGGAAGGAGACAGGAAAGACCAATGAACCGACAAGGAGCACAGGGGAAGACAAGACTAAATACAAAGAAGGGTAATCACAGGACAAGACACAGCTGGGCAGGGGAGGTAGAAACACAATGGCAACAGGTGAACACAATCAGACACAGGAGGGAAAACACAGGAAGGAAGACAAGACACAGGGAGAACAGAATTGCAAAAATAAAACCCATGACAAGAAAGACAAAACTGAAAGATTGAATATCTCAGGTGAAAACTGACGACTCACTCTGATGTAACCAACAAACTTCATCGACATGTATTTTCCAACCCATATCTGATGCTCCTCTGACGTGATCTGTGGGTGTGTAAGGAGCACTATCAGATTGTAAATGTTTGTAGAAATATGTTCCTGTTTATTCTAACAAACTATGGCGCTTCCTGATTTTCTTTCCCAGGCATGTTTTTACTCAAGGAGAGGGCTCTATGGAAGTCAAAAGGACCTCATGATGAGACCTTTCTTGTCTTATTTAGATGAGTTCAGTTACGTAAACGTAGCCTGGGGAAAATGCCTTAAATGTTGCCCTCAATTAGGTAGTAAGAGTTTATTCTCCACTATGTTATTCTGTTTAATTTGACCCTTTTAATTCTGCCTCCAACATTTCAGTTGAACATTTTATGGCTATAGCAACCTTTACAGTTAATAAGTGACTGTCAGGGTCCAAGCAGTAAGGCAACTGGACACAGGAGTTGTTTAAATTAACTGAGTTTTTATTTACCCAAAAATCCAGAGAAAACATTATAAACCAATAATATCTAATAACTAGGCCTATAAAAGAGGTCAACAGAAAATACCTCAAATAAACATGCCATCAACTTAACAGGTGTTAACTCAACAAACTGACCTGCTACAATGAAAACCCAATGGACTTACAGTATAGTGGTCTGGACAAACCAAGTTCAAACCAAGGGGTAATTAAGATTAACAGAATACAAAAAGGACACTGACAAAATCCAAATCCCCTCTTTGACATGGAAGCAGGTGGTTTTTCCCAATCTGTCTCAATTGGCTGCTTGCAGTATGTATGAGTCCTCACTCCTCAGTGCTCAACCTCACCTTTTGCTAAACTAGGAAGTAACCCCCCCCAATGGCCACGGTAACTCAAAGACAAAGTAATTAATACCAGCAAATACTTGTGTGTTAGCTGTGCTAAAATGTCGTAAAAATAAACTCTGTAAAGTCAGATTAAAAGCAAATAAAGAGTTTACCATTTTAATCAAATGTGTTTACTGCACCTGAACTGAAGCAAAACTACTGAAGGTGAGGGTACATGTAATTGTTTTACCCTGTGTGGTTGTGGCCATCACACTGATATTGTTGAGGCCCACATCTTGTTATGTGTGATTTAATATCGATTAATTTAATGTAATGTAATGTAATATACTCCCCAAATGTCCCTGTTGGAACTTTATCAACAACTTCATTTGGTCTCAAATTGCACTTATCTTGTCTTTGCTTCTCTCCTATTATTATTTGTTGTATTGTTTTACTCCCCTTTTTCTCTTACCTGTTTCAAACCTTATTTGACCTTATGTAAAGCACTTTTAGTTGCTTCTGTGTGTGTGTGGGTTTTATAGATAAACTTGCCTTGCCATATCTGTTGATGCCTTTTTGTAAATGTTGATGTGTGTCTTCACTAGCTGTCTGAGTCTTATGTGTTGTAGAAATGTAACCACCAAAAGAAAAGTCAGACATCTTGCTAAATAGGCTTAAATGCTTTTCGATAATCACCAGTATGAAAAGATCGATACCACTGATACATTTCTCTGTAATAAAATAGCAAGAGCTATTCTCTCAGCTAATTTGTATTTGAAAAACAAATAAAAAGTTTTGTCTTGCTAAAACTTAACCAAAAGAGTTCATTGTACATTCATTATACGTGGCACTTGATACTTTGTTTTGGGTTAGGAGAGTCTGAGTCCATGGAATCGTGAAAACATTCACCCACACATGAAGACAGTAAACAGAAATGTTTAAAAAAGTGGTTTGTCTAGTTTCCAAAATGTATTGCCAATCATTGCACAATGTAAGTGATGGGCAGTCAAATCAAGGATAACTGGAATGTTTTTTAAATTCATCACAAGGGAGGTGTAGAGTAAATATTCAATAATTAAGTTGTGTGTGTGATTTTCATCATCATGCAGTGGGAGTGCGGTCAAATATGGCAAACACCAAACTATCTACCACGGCCCATTAAATCCTCGAGTACCATGTTTTCAGCTATTTAATGCAGAGTTAACAGACAATAAAAACACTGAACATGAATTATCCAATGCAAATCAAATCTTTGTGGGTGCTAAGAAAAGATGGAGCTATTCTTGAGGCATAGTGACAGACTTCCCGAGGAAGGGGTGGGTTGAATAAAGAGGACTGTGGTTGTAACAAATGACTCCTGGTGCCAGGTGGTTAACCACACAGATATAGTGTCACACACAGACAATCACAGCCTGATAAATCAATATTGTGGCACTTTTCATAGCACTCCACACTTCAACTTAAGAGCTCTGGTATTTTTAGATTTAGTTAAATCACTTATTAATGATAAAATACAGTATACCTAATTTCAAATAAAATCTTATGTGTGGTGAAGTTTTATGTGGTGCATGGGCTTCTTCTTAGCCTGATGTTCATAATGTAGTAATATGTTTATTGATTATTAATATGTTGTATGAGGTTACTTCCCTTATACATAATGTTTACCTGATTTACTTATTTTCCAGCTTGACAGAATTTTTTTCTATCTGTGTCCTAATATATTCTAAAAAAAATTATAATAATTAAGGTTTCTTAAAGTTTAACTTTTTACAATGATATTTCTCGACATGCTTCTCACAATGTTTGATGTTATAGTATATTTATATTTGATCACAGGTGTTGATAGGTGGGCTGTTTTTAACATAGAACAACATCTCTTAAAAACAGATCAGAGAAATATTAAATAAATCCTGGCTCTAGTTTTTTTTTAAATTTTTTTTTAGATTTAATCAAATTATACATTCAATAGAACAGATTTCCTTATAAAATTATTCACAGATGAAAACCCCTTTGGGACGGTCCCGCCTGCAGCAGCAACGCCCAGCAGGCTGCATCATCATCCGGCCGGACAGCTTCCCCGCTGAGCCCTCCCCCTTCACGCACCGGGACAACCGGAGAGCTCCGATAAAAACTCAGCAAAAAGGGGTAAAGAGCTCAGACTGAGGACACTCACTACTGCTGCAAACACTCTCAGAAGATAACGACTCAGGAGACTTTTATTCTGGTAAGAGCTTTTTTTTTCGTGTGTATTTGATCTATGGGGGAAGCATCAGCGTTCTATTCTGCTAATTGGTGTTATGTTTTATTCTGAATTCATACCATAAACTTCCAAATTATCTGGGATTCAAGAGTTCCTTGGATGGTTATACTTTCTTAGACATTTTGCACGGTTATTATTTAATGTGTCAAGAAAAACGCTAGTTCTGGTGCACTTTAAAGGAATCAAGATATTTTAACCAAAATATCAAGATCAATTAACACTGTTAAGTGTTAAGTACTATCATAAATACAGTTGAATCCTTTGTGATTACATAATACTATCGAGTTATTTTGACATGTAGTTCTCCCTTTTTATTTCGAAGTAATTAGCCAAATTACAATTAAAATACATTTAAATCTCTTGTAATCAAATCAGTCGATTAGTTCATACACACAATTGACTCAAAATGACCAACACATAAGCTGTGGTATGTGATAAATAATTATTGTGATAATGATGACATTCTATGGTTCATCTGTGATGGGAGGTGAAACTGTGATTTTGGATGTCCTTGTGCTCGCTCATTCATTTGGCATCCCAACACTTTCTCACTCTGACTTCAGCAGCTCTGTATTTACCTCCAACCATCTACATCCACCTGTTTAAACTGGTGAGGAGTATGACTGACCTCTCAGCGTCACACTCACACTTCATCCCAAGCACTTCACATAACGTAAAAACCAGTAATTGATGTTGTCATCGTCACATTTAATCTTTTAAGATATAAGCAAGATATAATGTTACATATTCTAAAAGAACGAGGTGATGTTGTGCTCCGCTGCTGCAATCAGTGTGTGTCTGTTATCGGTGAACGTGCCTGCTACGATACTGTGATTCATCTCAGTGTGTGTGTGTGTGTGTGTGTGTGTGTGTGTGTGTGTGTGTGTGTGTGTGTGTGTGTGTGTGTGTGTGTGTGTGTGTGTGTGTGTGTGTGTGTGTGTGTGTGTGTGTGTGTGTGTGTATCTGTGAACCACTCGGAGCCAAAACCTGCACAGGATCACTGCTATGCAGGCACTTATCTGGCTAATGAGTTGGATTTNTAC
>NW_011358929.1:129756-161984 GCF_000735185.1 Notothenia coriiceps | reverse complement strand
TTTGTTAAAATATGCCAAGTACCGAAAGTCAAATTAAGGCTTTATTGTCCAAAAATTTCTACATGTGTTATACATCCAGAATATCGAAATATCGTTTCACACAGTGTGGACATGTCTAACATAAAACAAAAAGGGCCTAGATAAACGTGGTATACATTAAACAAAACGGCCATCGATAACCGGGGTATACCAAGTTTAAAAATGTTAATATAATTTAAAGTTTTCAAAGTGCAGTTTCAGTGCAAGTCAGTTAAACGATCTTAATTGGAGTGACGTTGAAGTCGTGCAGAACCTGCCTGCTGTACTGGCTTGTAGTTACGTTTATAGCATAACGTTAGCATTTTGCTTCTGCCGACTAGATTTATTATTCAAAAATTATAAAAGTAGGGTTGACATGTGGATATTATCCGGCTGAACAAAACGTGATCCATCTCTTAAATATGTGTCAACCACAGACCTTATTTCGAGCTATTTTCCAAAATCCTATGGAGAAATTGCATTGCGTTTTAGACGAAGGAACCGGAAGAAGTTTACTTCCGGGTTTAAGGACGCGTCACTGCGGCTCTCTATATATCAAACCATTTTAAAGCTATCAAACTAAACTTGGGGGAAAGACTCACAACAACTCTCTATTGCTGTAATAAAAATGTCTGATTAATGGTCACATTTATCTCAACAGTTCATCACACATGAGCACCGTCATACTGGAAATGAGCAGCAGGCACAAAGTGAAGAGTTAAGCTGCAACCTGGGAGGCAATGTGATGTGGTTTGGCATCTGTTACACAGCAGAAATATACTGTAATGCTAGAAAGGAGATTGAAATATACAGTAATATTACACTAACACCATTATCTTAAGGCGGAAACAAATAGTGAAATATGTTCCTTTTCACAAAAAAACTGTTAACAATGTCTAATTGTTGCTAAAGTTATGACAACACAATATCACTTTGCGAACCAACAGAAACTTTACTGTAAGATTATGCTGTTCTTACATCATGCAGAAGCTGAGACTACTTTCTGGAGAAATGGTTGCTGAAATATGATATCTGCTAAGGCTCCAGTGCATTACAAGCTATTCCTATCTGTAAACAATATAAAGGAAACCATACGTTAGCTGACTGATTTCATAGAGTTAAACTTAATACACACATGTGACACACAGTGTACCTACAGAGACTTTCAAACGGTACAATGTTCATTATTTTTACCCTGAATACAACCTGACAGAAGCTCCTAGTGTGGTTTTAAGGGCGTTCAGCATGGGTTAAATAAGCTGTTTGCTTGGCCTGGCTCTTGCTGTCGATCAGAAGAAGCTGGTTATTCTTGTGATGAGAAATCATCTCGTCGAGGGAGTTGAATATCTGAGAGAGGGACAGCAAGATAAACGGAGAGATGTAATAAATGAAAAGATTAACATTCTTCCAGAACCCTGCTCTATTTTTTGCGTTCTACACTCTGTGTCTTCCTACAGCTCACTCTCCTTTCTTAAATATGAATTTGCCATCACCTCTTCATTCTTCTTGCCCTCTTTTCCAAGGGCATACCCTTGTGTCTCCCCCATGGAGCGGATGGGAACGTTGTACACCTTTTGCTGGTAGAGCACAGCGAGGGTGTACGGCTGCCGGATGCCCTTAGCTGAGCTGTGACGGATAAGAAAGGCACCGTCCTACAATGAGGACAAAGAGAAGGGGAAATCCAAGCAAGATTTACACATCACAGTGCAGGATGGATAAAGAATTCAGGGTGATGTAAAAACATTTTCCATATTTTCCAAAGTAAGTGGTTGAATTGGGAAATAATTCACCTTCACAGAGGCCCTGAAGGTGTGTGACTCACTTTTATTTGAGCGTCAGCAAAAACATGCACATGAACACGCAGCAAATTTCTCCAATATCTGAGCAACACCCTTGCCTTAAGCCTTTCTGTTAGCTCAGCTGAACAAAAAGTTTGTTTGAAATGACGAATTAACTCCAATCATTATTCCCTGAAACCACTAAATGGAAAAAAAACACATTTTATCTCCACATTCAATTCAACTTTACCTTGTTGACCCTCAGTAAGAGCTCCTCGGCTTTCTTTCTGTTGCAATCTCCAGCAAACCATTCTTTGTCCTGTAACATCACATGGTCAACAATAGTAAATCATTCCTCACTATTTTGTATTTGATTTTCTGCGTGCATAGATAACTTACCTCATTCCCAGACTGTTTGGTCGCCCTCATTCCACCAGAGGAGACTTCAAATAGACAGACAACATATTGTGTGTTTTCGCAGGTTTAGTAAATCCATATTCCCAAACATGTTTAAATAGATGTAAAGTATAGTCCATGCGCCGTTTGGAATTCTTCAAATATATATGCAGACCACAAATGATCACAGTCATTTCTCAGGATTTAAAAAACACTATTTAATAAACAAAAATGTAGCTTACCCACAGGCTTAGTGTCTGGCATTGGTGCAAGGCTAGAATAAAGACCATACATCTCATGTTAAACATTGAATTGAATAATGATGGATGTGTACACTTTCAGGTGGGATCATCTGCAGAAACAAGCTGGAAATCTATGTAAATCACTGCCATTTAATGTTCAACTCGTGTTTCTTATGGCTTAGAAATGACTTTGTAGTTTTCATCTCTTACCTGGGTTTGCGTTCCTTCGGGTGGGCAAGCAGAGGGGGCTTCACACTGGTGGGGGGTAAAGGGAGTTTGGTAGGAAATGTGCCCCGTCTTGCTTCAACTGGAGGAGTTATAGAGAAAAGATATGTTCATCGCTGTCATAATGATAACAATTATTTATTTGGATGTAGTTTGTACTGATTAGTGTTTCACAATTATAAAATTGTTGGTCTTTACCTGTACTTGAGTCATTTAAGGACGGCAGGAATGGATTCTGAAAGAAGGGAAATAAAAAGTTTCTGCTGTGTCATACTGATGAGTTTCATTTCCTACCTAGGAAATTGAAAAAGAGTATGAATAAAAACGTCTATTTCTGATTCAGCCTCTATTTTGACATTCTTTATTTAAATAGGGACAGAGCTTAGCATAAGGAAATGATAACAACTGAGAGGAATAGACACTCACAGAATGAGCTCTGGGAACCGGTGGCTTCCACCTGCAAATAGAGAGGACGTTCATTTTCATGGCATGTTTAGTACTAGGAAGTTACTGTGTGTTGCCACTAACATTATCTGCTATATTTGCATGTTACTGTAAAACACAGCAGCATTACTGTCTGGTGTGACAGGTAGTATGGAGCCATGCAGACAGATTGTATCATTGGTCGGTACAAATTATCAGAAGATGCTTTGAGTGCACTGACATGGGTATGGGAGAAGGTATGAGTTCAGCCGGTTCTAAATACAGCTCCTCATTGTCGCCCTGAAACACAGAATGACAAATTCATAAAACATAGCAGTGTATTCCTCTATACACATGGAGTAATGTGTTGGGTAATCATTCCTGTTGAAGCCCAGTGATAAACCATACACAGTTCATGCAGATAACTGAAGTCAGGCTTGTGACAATATCTGAATCATTTGAAGGTATACGTGGCTGTTAACAGTCAGGGCCATTCTTACCCATTATACCAAAACAAATCTGATACCATGGCCTTTTGCTGCCTTCTCCTTATGTATTAATGTTTTAGACAGGGTTGATGAATATCGTATATTACCTGTTCTTCATTTGGATCCAGATACACATCTGAAATGCAGAAAGAAATTATTGGAGATCTATCTGTGATTCAGTCATTACCTAATTACATTATAAATATAACACTTTTTAAGTCAAAAGCAAAACATCTCCCACAGTTTGCTCATGACCTTTGACCTTAAGTTTTGCACAATTGGGCAAAGCCAGAGGATACAAAAATAACCCACTATTGTTATGACACAAAGTTCCCCATCTTGTAAATATACTGATTTTGGCAACATTTTCCATTCTTCTTTCAGATCCGTTTGCCAATAAAGCCTAGTCTCAGAGTGCAGTTCAGCAATACAACAGCAGGTGGCACCCTCTTCTTTGTTTCAGTCACAGCTGCAATCTCCTCTTACCCAGTTTTCTTATTATATTTGATCACAAACAAACAACCGGTTGCTGCTGGAAACATTCAACATTGATTGTGCAGCAGAAAGATTTTCCTTGGACAGATGGATGAACAGATAGAGGAAATGCAAAGTCTTTCATAGAGTGGGTTGACTGTTTTTGTAGCTAGCACATGAGTAATAACAAACAAATAATGTATTTATGTGGTTGTCATACCACCTGATTGATATATACCCTCCTCTCAGTCAACATACATTTACAGACTGATAAAGAATTTCTATGAAAGGCTTTGTGTGTGTAGAAGTGATCATAGCACCTTCGTCAATGGGGTCTGGAGGAGGCCCCTTATTCTTTCTTCCAGGCTTGTCATTTCTGTCTACCTCCGGTGCTGAAAACATAGGTTAGAGAAATGAAGAGAGGTGGGTTATGAATTGAATAAAGCACCACTATGTTTGTGAACAGCAAAATAATAAAGATGAAAGACTAACGTTTCTCGGTTTTGGGATCATGGAAGAAATCCTCAGTGCGTTGTTGAGGTTTCTGGATGACAGAGCATTATTCTAATTAAAAGAAATGCTGAGTATTTTTAGAAGGCTTGATGGATGCAGAGACACACAGAAACAGACTTCCAGGACACTGAGGTGTTCTTACTGAACGTGTGCCTACCCTGGGTGGAGGAGCAGCCTTCCTCTGTGGAGTAGGAGGAGGAGGCGGAGGAGACGATGTCCTCTCTGCAAAGAGTAACAGAATTTAAACATGCCTTTCTGTTCTTGTTGAGACCCTAACCCTATCTGCTTTATTGAGTCAATGTGTTTACCCAGATAAACATTCTCCTCCACTTGTGTCTGTGGGACCTTCGCAGGCGAAAGCTCACACGGAGGCACTTCATACGTGTCACCATCTTCATCATCCTGCCATTAGAAAATACAGTGGTGCCTTTTCACAAATACTCATCAATAATACTGAGAATATAAGTATAAAGTTTAGTCATATTAAACTGTAGCATTTTACTGTATCCCTCTACAGAAAGAAGCAACAGTGCTTAAGATAAATGTCATAACTGTAGCATTCGAATGATGAAACATGTTTAATAAAGCAGCACCCCTTCATATTAGCATACATTCAGAAGCTTGATGTCTTTCTACTCACAAACTCATCCTGCGGCCAACCAAACCCTGCACTGTCATCTGTGAAAAAACACATTCAAAACAGTCCACAGTGAGGAAACAAAGACAGAAGGAACCCAAACTATTCCCCTTTATTTGTCGGTGTGGTCAAATCTCACCTTCCCTTTTGGGTGGAGCTGGAGGTCCACTGTGTCTGAGGGAGAGAGGACAGGGGAGATGCTGAAGTCATTTTATTTCATAAACAGCAACAATACTGAGTTTTTTTACAAACGACCACAATACTTACCGTTTATTCATCTTTCCAAAGAAGCTCTGAAAATAGAGAAATCGCAGATGAGTATCCAAAGGAAATAAACTTCACTACTGGCTGGTAGTATTGACTTTAGTTATAAATCAGCTTCATCATCCTGACTCAGACGCTGCTCTTTGGGGAAGATCCACATCATGGACAATAGAGATTTATTTAGTAAGCAAGATCATTTAGTACAGTAAAAACAACCAGAATACAAGGTAACACATACTGTATGTACAGTATGTACAGTAGTACAAGTCCAAAATGTTTCTGTTATGTGCACACCATTGTACCTATAACAAGGCTAGGTGTTAGTGAAATAAATATAATATTGTTAATTTCTTAGGTTATTATACATTTTAAAGGTGGTAATGGACAGTATGCATATTCTAAAAATATCTATGTAAAGCCTCCTTAGACATTTTTTTGAATTTAAGTGCTGGTTAAATGCAATTTAGTGGAACAAAACCATGTTGTTTCTCAAATTAATATCACATCAATCAATTACAAGCAAGTTTAAAGGTGTTTTTAAATTAGTTTTAAAGTGTGCAGTTTTGGTATATGAACTGTAATGTATGTATTATTTGTGAATCTCATCCTTAGGATTGTATCTCTGTGACTTTAAGCTACTGTTTAATCACAATGGCTGTTTTGAAGCAGAGATTAATGAACATCATCAGTAAAAACACAGAAGAGTTAATCTGCAGGTGAGTGGCTGAGGCTGGCAGGGGGAGGAGGAGATAAACATGTCAGGTGAAATCAGGAAGTAGAGGGATATATTTTGTTTTCCCACAGTGCCAGGCATCTTTAGAGGAAGTGTTGGTTACAGGTGGTCAGAGCGAAGGTGACCGACTGCAGAGTTTCTAATTCTTACACATTGGTTCATAAAATGTTAGATAACAGCGTCCTAATATTGATAAATGAGGAGCAGCTGACAGGTGATACAAAGGACAAAGATAACTACTGTATTTACAGACTTTTTCTCTCACAGTACATTCATTAAAAAAACATCTGCATTTAAATGGGTCAAGTTGCTGTGACAATGACTGCTTTGTGTCCAGCTACTTCTCTTGGATGAGCCTCCCTAAGTTTCAGAGAAAAGTTATATCAGGGTCCGAGGAGGAAAAAGGAAAAGTCCTGTAACCATGAAGTGAATTATGATGCAAACAAGGACAAGACACACTGAACGTTATTCAAATGTTTTACTGTTCAGATAGAAATAGTGTATCCATATTATATTTAATGGGGAAATACTTTGATCACCACGTTTTCTCTGCCTTTTCCACTTTTGGAAATTGAGTGTGTTTTATCGGCAATTGTTGTTTTATTAAACACTGCTGTAGTTAGACACTATTATTTACAATGATATCCATTTACTGTTCCAAACATCTAGATGAGCAAACATTATCAGACATATTCTTTATGTGAAATTAAATAAAGCATGTCTGTGACTCACTGGAGTCTCTACAAGGACGCCTGAGAAGTTTGACAACATTTGCACGAGTTACAAGAATTGAATCTATTAAAAAAGATCACCACCAGTCTGACTTAATGTTTTGCTGTCAGTACATTTTTCCTAGAACAGCTCAACTCAACTCAAGTTATTACATTTCAAATAATAATTAAGTTCAAATATTAAAATCAGATATGAAGATTGGGATTATGAGTGCAAATATGTAGAAGTGACACTATTTGAAAATTGTTAGATTTCCAAAACTTGATAGATTTTCAGAAAAGAATGGATTGGATTTATATCTGATGTAAATAAGACAAACCTTATCTGCATCTGTATTAATTCTGTTTAAATGTTGTCATCAAATTTACACTAAACCATGGATAATACAAATGTAATAAATTCAACTTAGTCAACCAAGAAACTGATTTTATGGAGTGAACAAACATAAAACAGCGTTAAACAAACTTGTTTGAACTCTTATCTATAAAGAAAAGCACAATGCCGATACCTGTATGTGTGTTTACCTTCATACTTCCAAACAATCTAAACTTTTAATAGTGATGCTGTCATTATAACATTTACCTTATTCAGAATTCCCTGAGATAACAACCTGAAATATAAGTTACTTAATGAAAGGTTTACAGAGAACTCATTTACAAAAACCTAAAACTGTGCCATCGACAACACTGACCACTTCCTTATCACTCTGCTCAACGTTATCAGGATGTAAACCAACATTTGACCAAAAAGAAAACAGTACTTTACCATTGTCATGATTTGGGGTTGAGTCTTGCAGCTCAAGTCATGTGGATATGTCTTTGTTTCGGCCCTTGGATGCAAATGGTTGGAAGATTGAGAGTGAACGATACAGAGAGAATGTGAAGAGCAGCTCTAACTGATCTCATTTGCATTTCCTGAGTGAGGCTGCCTCACCTGTTGCTCTGCCTTTAAATAAGCTTCCGACTCACGCAGCTCCATGGCTCCACATTTCCCTAAACTGGTCTTGGCCATATAACAAACTCAGTTATATATCTGGGTTTTTTGCAACTGCTAAATAACATCTCCTTTGTATTCTATCTGCAAACAAAAAGTGGAAATTAATTATTAACTCCTGATACACACACGCTATTAAGCTTGGCAAGTAAGCTACTGTCATTGATACAAGGTTAAAATACACAACGAATACAGTGGAGGTGGGGAACAAAGCACCCACAGAGTAAAACCAAAATGAGTCATGTCCAGGTTTCTCTAATCTTTCGATATGTTGCTGATTCATATTATGCTGCTTTTGGATACAGTTTTTTATAATGGGAAACATGTTTTTTTTATCTCTGGTAAGGTTATGTTTTAACAATAAGCATATCTTGGCAATTACAACATCACTATCATTTTTTACAAAAAAAGTTTGAACTTAATTTCCAAGATGCTGAAAATATCATCAGTCATCTCAGGAATGTGCTTTAGGAAACTATTTTATTCCAAAGGTTAAGGCCTGAGTCTTCTTTACCTTACTGAACTTCACTCATTTGTAACCATGCTAATATTTCAGTGATTAATCGAAGCTAATAAAATCACACAACAAGGTCAAAAAGCAGGAAGCAACTAAAGATGTATTCCAAATATTATTTATTAACAAAGGAGTATGTTGCCAGATGTGGTTATAATGACAGAGACAATAAATTACCAAACTACACACAGCAAAAAATTACTTTCTCTAATACAATATAAAATACACATAAATATTAACTTAGTAAAAAAAAAATTAAAACCCAGTCACAGGACAAATGGATTATGTTTTGCAATCAATAAGCAGTTTAACAGAGAACAGAACAATATAAAATCAATATTCAGACAATATACATGTTAGGCTATGTACATGCTGGGCTCAACCCAGGTGTCTGTTGGAGAAGTGCTCTGGGAATCTGATTTTAAAACACGTAGTGAGAACAATGAGCATGGCACAGGTTTTTGTAAAGGAGTATCTCTTTGCTTCCACCTGTCCCAAATGTGATCCATTTAAAAGGCTAACAGGAGTTCAAACTGTGAAAACAAGCAGAATCTGAGCCAGCAGATACGTTTTGTGTTTCGGTGTGGATCCCCTAAAGCCCCAAAGTAAACTGATGCAGAACTTCCATTGACATCAAAACATATAACGCCAGCATAACCTCAAATAAAATATTGGTTTAAAGCCTTCCTTCCTATGTGAATAACTGTGCTGTGCCAAGTAAATGTATTGGGTTAAGTGGAGTATTCTTTTGGATTAAAAGCACTTCTGACCTGAAGTCTACCGCTCTGACTTATTTGCATAAATGGCACAAAGACAAGAGGGATGTACTGACATTCCTTTTTTCCTGTTAGCTTAGGCACCTCAACCTCCATTTTGTTGGAGGAAATATTCAGAAACACATTAAAACTCTGATTACGTGAAGAAACAACAAGTATTATTTAGGTCAAGATGACCCAGAAGAGCAAAAAGAGTTTGTCCTGTGTTTTTGTCCATTTGTGCTGTCACAGTTAACACAGTTAGGAACATAAAAACATGAAACACAGAGCTACTTTGAACATGAAAACTGTGATTGAGGTCTTTCTTGTGAGTTCCTGTAGGAGTGGTCCCGCTTGTTTAGAACCTCAATTAGTTTGCATTTAGATAAACAACAGAGTGAGAGTCCTGTTTATCTCTCTGTCTATCTTCTCAATGATAAACATATTTGCTTTTGCTGTTCTACCCACTGTGTTTGTGGGTACGGTCATCTATTAAAATCTTCTTTGCAGTCTCTCTTACTTTAGACTGGGTTTGCCTTAATTATACTGTTAATCCAGTCGATGTAATGGGTGACGCGGGTGTAGACCCCGGGTTTATCCTTCTGCCCACACCCATCGCCCCAACTGATCACACCCATCAGGGTCATCTTGTTGTTGTTCCGACAGACGAGCGGGCCACCAGAGTCTCCCTGTGGGGAAATGCAAAGAAGTAGAATTTAGAGAGAGAACAAATTATAAATAAGACAATCAAGATCTTAAAATATATTCAGCTGAATGAAAAATCTCACATCTGAGAAGCTGTAACCAGAAAAGATCTGGCATATTTGATTTTAAATGTATCAGAACAGTTGCAGATGAAATGTCCGTCATAAATGAATGGTTTAGCACCATAACACACAAAGTGACTTACCTTGCATGCATCATCCAGGCCCCGGGTATCACCTGCACAAAGCATGTTGGGGGTAATTGTGCGTTGAGACAACACATCTGGGACGCAGCGCTCTTTGGGCCACAGGCGAACGTAACCTCTCTTCACACGCTCAGAGAACTCTGCAGAAACTGTAGAAAGAGTTTTTTTGAATTACTAATCTGGCATATCATATCCAAAAGCAAATACATTCTGGCTTTATGGAAGCACTGCCCTCTCCTGGTCAGTCAAGAGAGAGAAACATTTGCCAAATCAGTAGCCAGCTCTACAAAATGACAGTGCCATCAAAAAAGAATGGATGTTGCTTACACTCAGAGTCTTTTCCATAGCCTGAGATCTCACACTCGGTCCAGTCGGGCAGCACAAGTCCGCGGTCCGGCAAACACGCAGGGAGAACTTCTGGAGAGTTTACAGCACAGATGCCAATGTCCGTCTTTAGCTTCAAGAGAGCTGCAAGTGGAAAATGACCAGAGGAAAAGTCAGGGTAAGGCACTTGGAACAATTTGGATGAAGACCGAGGGAGGATTTAGAGTTTCAACAAGCGTTTGCGGCCCACATAAGGTTCCATATTATTATTGCTGGGGGAAAACATGCCATCATTCACTAAATACCATGCCAAAACTGTGTTTTTTATAAGTTCATAAAAAGCTGGCATTTTGATCACACAAAATGTTCTGCACCAACAGTGATAAATACAATATTCTATGAAGACAAAGGAAAACAGTGAACATTTGTGATAAATGTTTCTTGAAATGTTCTCTCACCAATGTCATTGTCAAACGTTTCGTTGTCAAATTTCTCGTGATTCCAGTACTTCTCAACCTTGAAAATCTGCTCGCTGCTGGAATTCTGTTTCCGAAATGTTCTTCCCAAGATCACTTCCAATTTTTCAGCCTTATCACTGAAAAAAGATAGGAAATATGTTAGGAATTTTTCATGGCAAGCGTGATACATTTTTGCATGTTGCGTTGGTGTGAGTATCATTCTTACTTGTCCTCAAAGCAGTGTGCAGCAGACAGAACCCAACAGGAGTCAATGAGGACACCTCCACATCTGTGAAAGTGTTTTCTGTGGCGGGCCTGGTAAACGTTAATGGCCGCCTGCCACGGCTGCTCCGTGATGTCGCTCTCTCTGCCCCCAAACATGCGGAACGACGGGCGGTTCAAAGTGTTGTCCAAGCGCTGCCCACATGTTGCTACAGGGCGGACAGGTTCCAAGATGATGGTTAAATAAATGCAAAATTACCAAAAACTAAAATCATAACAGGAAGTGGCCTGTGGTTAATTTTTATTGAATATGAAGTTTGAAGTCATCCTACCTCTGTTATTGTTGTTAGTGGTGGGGGCACGTGGACCGAGAGTGCTGATGATTGATGGACGTCTTGCTAAAAAAAGACAAGCATGGGTAAGAAGATATGATAGCACATTGCTGCATTGTGAATGAAACAATGGAAGTGAGAAACTTACAGCATTTAGGTATGTCACACAGCTCCCAGGTCAGCTGCATTTTCTTGTAGGTGTGACACCATGGACCTGCATCACCGTCTGGATTCCTGTTATTTTATAGGGAAAATAAATACTGTTATTCTAATCTTTCTGCATGCAGAAAGGGAACCTCTGAAAAGGAACAATGGTGCTGGCATATCTACCTGCAGAAGCTGTGGCTGCCCAGCCCCTGCTCCAGTGCATCAGATCTCCAGGCATTGTAGAGCTTGCGTTTAATAGAAGGAGCGTCCCAGGGCAGACAGCGAGAGCCGCTCTTAGTGACAGATGCTGTGCCTCTGTATGACTGACCCGAGCCCAGCACACATTGGTGGTTCCTATCTGCTCCAAAGCACACGAAGAAACCCAAGTGTAAAGCAATGAATGGTTTAATGAGAAGTATTTCGGCTCACTATATATTGGCTTTTGTAAAGCTGTACCTTTTGGACATTTGGGCATGGAACAGAACTCCCACGCAATCTGAGTGCCTTTATAGACGTAACACCAAGGAGTGCTGTCATTGTCGGGATTTCTGGGGGAGGGGACAATGAGGACATTGAGCAAACATACAACACATTGATGATGATGAAATGCTTTATCCGAACAAGATTTTGCAATGCACCTCATTTTTAAATCCTTCCAATCTTTGAAATAATTTTGCCGTTTTCTCCAGCACTGATCACAATAGTCACATACCTGCAGAAGTTGTGGTTGCCCAGTCCGAGAAGGCTGGCGTCGGGCTTCCTGGCTGTGAACTTCTTTCCTCTCAGAGACGTGGAGTTCCAGTTGATGCACTCTGTCGCTGAATGGCTAATGCTCCATGTGCCGCGGTACCCTTCACCCTGCCCCAAAACGCACTTCTCATTGCTGTCTGTTGGACAAAAGGACACAGTTAAACTGGATGAAATGTCAGTCATTTATATATGACACTGATATCACTCTAATAGCTGACCTCGTTAATTCCTTCTGGCATTTGAGAAAATTATTAAAACAGTGTTATTGCTTATATAAGACATTAAACTAACAACGTGTGTCCTAATAGCATATAAATAGTAATTTTCCAATTAGGGGTTAAAACAACGACTAAACACAAACTGTGAGGATAGTAAATGTGATCAGATTTATTGAGTCTGGCCATTGTAACTCATTACTCTTTCCCTGAAATCACTTGGCTGTGACCGCTGGGGTTTGCATAATAATTATGAGAGGGCGGGGTGCCCCTAAAGTCACCCGCAGAAACAAAAACATTCATATCCCAGAATGTCTGTCCATGGTTTATGATTCTTGTCTCCGAACCACAGGGCCATGACCCCTCCTGTATGAGTCACAGGGTCAGACTGTGACCTTATCTAGAGTCATTAAATAGTACGTAGGAAGTTTTAATCAGTGTTATGTCACCCTGTTATGGATAAACAACTTTTATTGTTGTTGCTGTGATGTAAAACGATCATGCAAATTCAAAACTTGGCATAGTGAAATATCTAGATGTAGCTGCTGCAGTACAGATGACTACATAATGACATTAACATTAATCATTGTGAGGGTCAGCTTTTTTGTAAACTAAATATTGAGTGTTTTAGACAAATAATATCTGTTGGATTAAAGAGTTTGTTGAGTACTTACTTATCTCACACTGAGTCCCACTGAAGCCTGGGGGACACTGGCAAATGTAGTCAGACGTGTAAACTGCCTCCTTACAGGTTCCTCCGTTGTAGCACTGAGACACGTAGCAGTCTGGAAGAGGCAGACAGAGAAACGGTTAGTCAGTCACACGTCAACCAGCTCTTCAGAACACAAGCTTTTTCAATAATCAGAACATAAATGATTGGCATAACCACTTGTGTTTACAGAGAATGTAATAGGTGGGTTTGTGTGTCACATTTTACGTTAACATATTAAGAAGAACTTTGTGTGTATGGTTCATCCTGGCTCTCACACACTCTTTTTTTTAAAACCCTGCCATCCCAAGAGTTTCTTTCTAGCCCGGAACTGTTTTTTGGCCATCACCTGCCTGGTTTTTCATTTATTGTTTCAACATTTCCTAAAGGCTGGCGTTCAGAATAACAGTGCCCCACTCGTTCTCCCACTCATGGTATGAGCTCAGAGTTTGGCCAGCTGAAAATGTGGTTGTAATTTGTCTGAGGGAGAAGCAATTATGCTTCACAGAATTCGTCAATGGGGGTGAAAGTGCGCACAAGGGCTTGTCTGGCAGGAGTATTTCAAACAATCTCAGACTAAATAACACACACCAAAAAAACACAGAAAGCCAATAGCTCTTCATTTGGATGCACTGAAATAACAGGGACGGATGAGCCAGTCAAAAAAATAATCATGAGTGGATTTAACAATAAGTTAGAGGTACAGTGATGCTATAATGAGAGACAGAGAGGTCAGTAAGGACAGGCATGCAGACTGAAACATTAACAAACAGAACATTCAATTCTACTCATGGGTTTGTATGTGTTTACATCCATGACACACTCACTGATGACGGGCACAATGTGACAACGCTGTTGTCCTCTTAGTGCACAATGGCAATACTCCACACGCTGTCCCCTCCATCGCAGCCAAGTGTCCCCAAAACTACGCACTGCTGACGCTTCACTATCCACACAATGTACTGAGAACAGACACACAAACACAATTAGTTAACAGCCATCAAACAGGAAGACAGACAGAAAACGTAATCATTGACACATGTAAAAGAGGGTTACAAATAAAAAAGGTGCATAAAGAGAGAGAGACACAAACACGTGAATGGCAACAGTGATTTAAAAGAAACTGATGGTGGTGAGGGTGATGGTGCATGTTAATAGAAAAAGACAAACAGAAGAGTGATGGGGCTCACAGGAGGTGTCAAAGGAAGATGTAGACTTCTGGACATGAATAATCACAAGCGTCCGTCTTGCTGGCCGTCTGTCAGGCTCACCTCTGTAAAAACGAGTCCCTCTCTTAGTGCGGAGCAACTCAACCTGCAATAGAGAAGAGATCAAATAAACACAGAGCAGCAGTAAAAGGGAACTGGTTGCATGGCATTGGTTTCCAACCAAGGCAGCAGGTGCTTTGAAGTGCTGCAAAAATGTACAATCTATAAAAATACAGGACAGTAGAGCTCCAAAACCAAAGGCTTATGAGTCAGCTGCAAAGGTTTAACAGCAGTACTTTAAAAAGAAAATAGATAAATAAACAAAAACAAAAATTCTAAAATATCAAAGAGCATGTTTGCTCAGATGGATTTTAAACCACCAGAATCTTTTTTAATTTTTTAAATAAGACCTTGTTTGACCTCCTTATGCAAGATTTGTAGTTAAAGGTCTGAAATCGTTGTTGAGGATGTCAGACTTACATTTTCCGCTAGGCAGCAGCAGAGAGCACACAGGAGCACAACTAGTTCAAGTGTTCTCGTCATGGCTTGTCAAGTCGTCTTCAGTTAGCTGGAAGAAGAATAAAGTTACATATTAAAGACAATGGTCCAAAGTTTTAGCAAACACAAACATGTGTAGGCGCTGATACCTGTCGATGCTGTGTGCGCAGACTGAGCATGTATTTTAAATGTTGAATGTCTATCCATCTAAATCCTTTGTCATGAATCTGTCAACACTAAGCCATCAATAACAGGAAAACCATCGACACTGGTCACCTTCCCCTGACTATTCTGTTTCCTTCCTCCATCCCTACGCCTGCCACTGAGGGAGATCACTGGAGAGGAAAGGGTGGGAAACATCAGGTCCTTTTTAGTTCCTTGAAGTGTTAACTTCTTGGCCCAAACAGGAAGTTTTAACAGCATGAACAATCTGAAAGGTCACCGAGTTCAACATACAATTTGTGCTATAGAATATGTCTTTGTTATCCTGCTCTGAAAACGAATTCCCCTTATTATCATGATTCCTCTATACCGGTTCAACTGTGGATAAACAGGAAGCAGATCATCTTCACTTCATGTTAAAAAATAGACGCTTTCTGCCACATCAAACAACACAATTTGGACCCAGCACACAACTAAAGGTTTCTGCACTATACTGCATTCCTCCTCTAGCAGAGCAGATCAGCAGCTGTGGGAGGATAAAGTGACTCAGGACTTTAAAGGGAAGGAAGAGGACACAAAAAAGAAGCCCCAAAAAGTAACTACACTCATATTTCCTTTTTATACTTCTAGAAAAGGACATCTGAAACCAGACTTGTTCCTCTTCTCCATTTTAAATAATAATTATATGCAGAAAATAGGTTGAAGAAGAGCACCTCTTCCTCCCAAGTCAAGTGTGAGTAATCATGAGTCACACAAAGAGAAGGAGAAGGGGGGGTGATGGGGAAGAGAGGAAAATGGAAAAGAAAAAAAGAAAGTTGCACACAATGAGGTCTGAAAATGAGAAATTACCTGAATATAAAAAATGTGCTTTAAAAAAAAGCATTAGAAACGTTTTAGACTCTTGCATGATAAAACTCAGACACAGCTTTGTGCTTACATGCCTGCATATTTGTCTACTCTTCTCTGTGGGCTGTTCCTCCAATGACTCACCTTCTGTGGTTGATCTAGCTAATAAGAAACAGTGCTGTGTTTTCATACATCCGTAAAACAGCTACGTTGGCATCCACACACACACACTCTCAGTCAGACACACAGACACAAAGTGTTCAGGAACGTGGAGCTAATCAAAACTCTTTAACACAAAGATTTGCTGTTCATTGTGCTCATTGTTCATTGGAACAAAGACTCCCTCTCAGGATTTTACTTTTAAAACCCAGACACATATGCAGTCACATACTCACCTTTAAGAGAATGGGTCCCCTCGAAAGCTATCACTGCCTCACAGAAATAAAACCCCCTGCTCTCCAGCGCTTTTACCCCCCAAATGAGCCTCACTGGCAGAGCAACAACACACTTCCTTTGTGTTTCCTTTGTGCAGCTGTTCAGCTCCGCTCAGTCGCCCCTATCTCCAGCCCTGTCAGCTGAAAACATATGTTTCCTGCTAAAATATTGCTAGCCCCTTGCATTTCGGAAACATGCGTACATATCAACACATGCACGCCACAAAAACACACACCAGCATGCACCCATTAGATATGAGCATATGTGTACCACACCCTCTCTGTCTGTGACATGCAGAGGCCCTGTTTAGGAGCCATCAAAAGAACTCCCACTATGAAACTGGTCTGAGTTTAGGCCGTTTTTTTGGTGTGTCTTATAACATTTAATGCATATGAACAGACATCAACACAAGTTAGAAAACAGGAAAGTGAAACTGTGTGTCTTTAAATGTTGTGGAACCAACTTCCTAAAAGTGATCAACTCTTTTAAACGCTGACCAAAACTTTTTTTTTGTGTTGTGTGCAGTTTTTCTGTAGGCTAACTAGGGCTATCTGGAGACAAAGAAATATTAAATGTGTAATTTTTGTTTGCGGTGGGTTGGAAAAAAAATGTTTTATTAGAATTCTATCCATCTATAGAATGAAATCTCTATAGGCTATACTGTATATCAAGTGCGAAAACTAACATTCCTTAAAGTGGACTTATCATGCTATATTTGAATAATATAGTGTAGGACCATAGCTATATAAGGCATATTTATACTTTTTATTTTTTCTAAATACCAATGTCCGTGGCTGTCTCCTCCTGATTGGTGGAGTTGGCCCAATAGCCGTAGCGCCACTTCTGTGACGTCATAGAAGTGTTCAAATCTGGATCAGTCTGTATCAGATCCGTTGCAGCCCCTTTTTAAGAGATTTGGGTATGGAGGAAAATAGAGAGGGTTTTGTTTTCTGACACTTGGTGAGTTCCCTGGAACACCGGGGACACATATTCATGTATAAAAGACGTACAAAAGTGCATTTTGCATGATAGGTCACCCTTAAAATAATTGTACTCAAACAGTCAATGGATCAACAGCCAAGAAATATTCAGTAAATATTCAATAAACACTTTAAAGCCTCTTCTAACATTAAAGAGAAAAAAACAAAGTTGTGCTGTTTGAAACAACCTGTGAAAAGAGTGGCATCCCAATGATAACTAATTCTGCTCATAAAGACCAGTGCCAATCATATGTTGGCTAAAAGTCAGACAAAGCAACAGGTTCATGAGCAAGCCTCTCTATAGGACCAAGCCCAGTCTCAAAGTCATTGATAGTGGTCTGGATTTCTTCTGACACACCCAATCAGTTAATAGGTGAAACCTGTATTAATGTATGCAGCCTGAGGAGCGTGTACTTCCCCTAGTAAGTAAGATATAAATGGAAGAAATTCCGAAATATTTGGAGCAGCAGCAGTCAGACTGTGAGTCATCTGCAGCTTCATTACAGCAGATTTAAGATGCACCACCGCAGTATAGCAAACGCATGCAACAGATGATACGACAGAGACACAGACAAACACACTCATTGTTTTCTACAAATAGAATTAAGTTCCTCTTACTGTGCTGTCGTGGCATATTCAAAGAGACTGGTTTGATGTTCCGACCACAAATCTTGACATCTTAGCGGTGAGTTTACCGGATCATTAACATGTGTCTGTAATGATGACGGTGTGCTGAGGTTGTAGGAGTTGGAGGTGAGACATTCTTGTCTTCCAACTGGTAACAAGGCCGAAAAGTCTAAAATGGTGAAAATGGTTTCACAGCGTGCAGGGAGCATAGTGGCATCTGACTAAAGGTCAAATTTTTGTTCAATGCACATTTTAAAGCATTTCTGAGGTTTCTTTTCCTGTCATTTTTCTATGTAAACATATCTTATTTATTAGAGGTTGTAGGTGAACAGCCCATGCTGGCAGCCAGAGAAGGAACTAGCCGAGGAAACACCTATGTATTGTGGTACTTTTACTGCCTTATTTTCTTTGGCGCTGACATGTACTTCTTGGAGCATTCAACATCTGTGGGATTGAATAATAAAAACTATTCCCATTCTCATGTCACAGCAGGTTGGCAGAGGTGACAAATCTAAACCTCAAAACATGTTTTTGAACTGGTTTGACCAGCTGGGATCCCTAAACATGCATCAACAATCAAGGCGTTGTACAGTTAAGAAGTTAGCATGTGTGTAGCATGTTTGCTGATTATGTGATTTGGCATGCAATGTCATGTCAATACTGAGCAGGAATTATACATTCCTTACACAGGGGTTTTTTTGGTCAAGCTTCAATAAAGCAGCTATGATCCGTCTCTGAAGAAAGTTCCCAGGAACAAAGGGCGGCATTGTTGCCTTACAGACTCCCTCTGTGCACAATGTTTAGCCTTGAATTCCTTATCAAAAATACTCACAGAGCCAAAAGAGGCAGGTAGAAATAGCAGGTGTTGACATTAGAAATAAGTATAAACTGAAATAATAGAAAATGAGACAGCTTTGTGGAAAGACATGAAAGGATGGAGAGAGGGGAGATGAATACGAAAAGGGGGAGGTAAAACAGACCCCAAAGATCAGATGAAGGACGATGAGTCGTCCTGAGTCATTCCAACTTCCAGGACTTTACAGTAGGAGGCATTGATAGGATTTATAACCAGTTTTGACGCCATTAAATGCAGCAAAAAGTCACATAGGGAACTGTTTGTGAATGGGTGAGGGTTTTTGATTCAAGATTGAAGTGAAACTGTGGATAAAGATAAAGCTCAGTATTGATTTCAGTGACACTTTCTGGACCGTTGTTCCCGCAGTCTGACCAACGCTATCCTCTGTCTGACCTATACTTTTCTTACAACTTGTAAACACAACAGGCTCATCCTGTGAATCACAAACAGCAGTGTGAGGCACTAACACAGCTGACCCCACAGCCAGGAATGCACATAATGGATACAAACTCTACTTTCTCTAAACATGCAACATACAGATTATCAGTGTGATGGAGAGCATCAGCGCTGACGGATGCCGGGGAGTCAAATTCCCAAAGAGCAAGCTCCAGACGCAAATCCAACTCATTAGCCAGATAAGTGCCTGCATAGCAGTGATCCTGTGCAGGTTTTGGCTCCGAGTGGTTCACAGATNATTTAAGAGGTAATTGACGTTTTGTTCTACGACATTAAATACATCAGCAGTGACCCCACTGGGGATTTTTGAAAAGTTTACGTGTCTGAAAAACGATGGTTGTTACCATCGTTTTTCAGACACGTAAACTTTTCAAAAATCCCCAGTGGGGTCACTGCTGATGTATTTAATGTCGTAGAACAAAACGTCAATTACCTCTTAAATTTGTGTCAACCACAGACCTTATTTCGAGCTATTTTCCAAAACCCTATGGAAAAAATGCATTGCTTTTTGAGGAAGGAACCGGAAGTGCCAAAAATGCTAACTTACTTCCGGGTTTTACGACGCGTCACTGCGGTTCTCTATTACAATTGTCTTTTAGGACGTGATATTGTAGATATTGTTCAATACAAAGACAAAATGAAACTGCTTTACTTTGTTTTTGTTTCTTTCTTTTGCTACAGTTTCGCTGTTTTTACAGTAGCAGCTAGTTGAACTGGACCATTGTCTTTATCTGATGATTGTGTTATGTGTGTGGCTCATGTACAGGATTAGATAGATAGATAGATAGATAGATAGATGGATAGAGAAATATATCACAAATAATACGCTATATAAAATAACAGATTTAGTGTTTAATAAAAGGTTGATGTTTGATGAAGTCTTTTCAGTAAACTCAAACCTCCACTGCTGTCAATCTGCGTCACTGAAGGTCAGTGTGGTGAGCACAGGGTTTGTGGGTTTAACTAAAAATCAAGGAGCTGTGTTTATGTGCGTGCGTGCGTGCGTGTGTGTGTGTGTGATGTGTGTGTGTTCTTCCTTCCAGTGGCACTGACCAGACATTGTTGGTAACACCTGCTTCCTGTCAGGGTGAAACCACCGTCTCTGTGGCCAGAACATAAATCCAGGGCCTGCCAGCAGACAACAGAGTCCTGTGTGCATGATTTGACTAAAAGAGTGTAAACAGCAACGTTATAAACTTATCAGAGTTAAATCTTAAATATGTTTTAGAATGATATCGGCTCATTAACTGGGAAAACTAAGTAAGGGAAAAACGATGGCTGTAATGTGCCTGAAGTCATGGTATTACTTACAGGAAGGGGCATATTATGTTTTTTTTTTTTTATCACATTAGCTGGTAGATTTGAATACAGGCTGAAAGTGTAGAGGGAGTTCGGCATTTGGCTGTATTTACATAGGCCACTGTGTGTAAATGAGTACGAAATAACTTCCTGGAGCCAGGGTAATTTGGCAGGTGGGTGTAAACTAGGCCTATTCAACTGGCGGCCCGCGGGCCAAATGCAGCCCAGAACCAACTCCCGAGTGGCCCAGCCTCCCGTAGCTAAATTCCACTAGTACAGACAATGAACGCAACACTCCGCGTTGCATAGAAACCACCAAACCACAACGCAGCACGTTTTTTGAAAGTGCATCTAGTGCATCTAGTGGTGCTAGTAACGGTGGTCCTATGATAGCAACTCTAAAACATGTCTCTCTCAACTCTGAAGCGTTAACAGAGACAAAACGGTCATTGATCTTGTGGAGCAGATCCAAGTCAAGCTGGACCTTTTCGCGACCGACTTGAGCACGGGTCGGATGCTGCATTTTCCGAGGCTCCCCAAACATATCACACCTCCGGCACAAATCACGGGTGTGATGACAGATTTCATTGCGAGGTTGAAAGAGAACTTTGCCGGTCGATTGGATGGACTTGCTCTGCCCACAGAGGTGATGGGCTTTGCCAGAGACCCCTTCACTGTTGCAATAGAGGGGGACGTATCCACCTGAGCAAAGGAAGTGGTCCCCTGCATCGACAAGGGGAAATATACACTGGAACTTATTGACATGCAGCGCACTAACGGGCCAGCGAAGTTTTGGAGTGATGTCAAAAAACAGCAGTTCCCTAACGTTCAGAAAGTAGCGATCTGTGTGCTCAGTATGTTTGGATCAACATACACATGTGAATCAAGCTTTTCACACATGAACTCAATCAAAAGTAGCACTCGCTGCTCCCTGACTGACAGCACTCTTCACCAATGTCTTAGGATTGCATTGACATCCTATGAGCCAAAAATCACTGCTCTTGTTCAAAACAAAAAATGTCCCTTCTCCCATCGAGAAAGTCAGCGATGACAAATCACAAATGAGGTGATAGTAAGCACCTAGTTTACTATAGTAGACGTGTAGTGTAGTATTCATTAATATGTTAGTTACCCGTATCCCTTGTTATGGGTTTGTGCACTGAAGGGTTTGACAGTTCTTTCTGTATTCATTTAAATGCACTTTGTAATGTGTCTGGGTCAAATGTGACCAAAACGTATGATTTTTTTGTTATTACTTGAAAAGTGAAAAAATAGTATTGCTACAGTACTACGTCTTTGTGTTGCATTGGAGCTCTTTAGCTGTTTTTTTTGTATGTGAGGACATTTATTAAGACTGCTATTATTGTATTCAGTAAATGCACTTTGTGATGTGCCTGGTTAAAAAAAAAATAACCTGAATATTTGACTTCTAAAGCAAACAAATGTAATGCTACAACTGTGCACTTTTTTTTACTTTGAGATGCCTCAGATGCTGTTAAATTAATTATAATTGGTTGTGTTTTTATGCACTTTTTGACCTACCTTTGTTAGATGAACAATGAATAAAAATTGCATGTTTTTCATCGCAGTAATATGTGTTGGTTTAAAATGTGTCACTACCCGCTTTTTACAGGCCGCTGAATGTCTGGCCCAACTGAATTTTGTAGTTATAAAATCTGGCCCAACTGAATGTGTAATTGAATAGCCCTGGTGTAAGCCATGTTGAAGCTCTGTTACAGGATTACTGCTGGGATGAAAAACAAATGTATCCTCAGGATTCCAAACCCAGACAAATGTGTGTGATTTGCAACATAATTTATGTAGCAGCTCACCATACATTTAGACTAAAAACTCTTTAAAGTAAGAAGGATCTTTTTTATTTGTTCACTCAGACTCAGTTCCCCACAAGCTTAGGTTTATTTTCATAATTTTCAGGCATTTTAGCCATTATGAGGTAATGCAAGTAGAGGGGTGACAGGAAATGAATGGGGAAAAGGAGACGGGATGGCATGCAGTAAAAGATCCCTGAAAGGACATTTCAATTACACAGCGAGCATGCTAAATCCACCGGGTAGCCCCGAGTTAGAACATTTATTAAAAAATATAGAATTATAACTGCAATCATTTTACTGCTTTATTAGATTTAAAAAAGACACTGGGAATATGCATATTTTTTCTTTAGATCTTACAACGTTCTGTGTATTGATAGGATCAACTATCTATATACTATACCAGGTGATTTAATCCTGCTGTGCCATACTAAACGTTTTGTATAGGGCAGAAAGTCTGACATTTAATAACTGAGGAAGTTAAAACGGTAGTGTTGGTCAGATCCTGTCCACATCCTGTGTGTAATACTGACTCACATTAGTGGTCTAAAGGCCTTTGTGGATTTTAAAAGGATGTCTTTTTCAGACCAACCGCAAACAGCTGACAGGTCTAAATGATAACATTAGTTTAAAACACTAAATTATTTTTCTGTTTTGCATTTCCTATATGCAAAATCCTCTTATACGTTGTGTCCTTGGGCAAGACACTTCACCCTAATTTGCTCTTGTGGGTATTGTCTACAGTAATAACTGTTACATGTCTAATATGTGTAATGTGTAATTGAGCGCTTTGAGGGCCTTGAAAAGCGCTCTACTAAAAATGTCATGAATTATTGTTATTATTATTATGCATTCAACATTTTGTAAGAACATACGTTTGTCAAAATAGCATCTGAAGGGCATTAGGTGATGTTTGAGACCACATAGCATTTTTATAACTGTGCACAACCTTATGATGATAGTGTCTGTATACCTCAACAAGATGCAGTTTCAGCTCTTTGGGGGGAAAAAGGCTGCGTCATCCTTCACAAAACCACATATTTACTTAGAGTATAATTTTAAAGAAATCATGCAAAGGTGGGGCGTTTTGTCACGAGCCCTGATTTCGAAGTTGGTGGGCAGGAAGGGGGAAGGGGCTGCGGCGGAGGGGTACACACTGCACATCCGACCGCCTGCATTGACAGTTTATAGAAAATAAAGGAATTTACGACACAGGGAACTCACGAGAGCTCATCACTTACAATGAGTCAGCGTGGATTTTTTTAGCACGCCCCTCTATCCTTCTACAATTCTCTTGGATCACACACTAGTTGAAGAGGACTAGTTTTCTTGGCGGAGGTGCGGAGTTTTTGATTCAGGACTGCTGTAGGGGGGCTACTGAATGGGAGCAGTCACTGGATTCGTGTGATACCAACGCAACACACCAGACTACCTACCACTGCCCATCGGATTTGACTTTTTGGGACGTTTAGGGCACAAACAGAACAAGATCACCTCTATTTCTCCGGTTGTCCCCTTCCCCTTTCCTTTCTCACGGATTGTTCTGAAAGAGAAATCCTGCAGTCATGGCTCAAATACTGCCGATACGATTTCAGGAACATCTGCAGGTAAGCAGACACAGAAAAGCCCTACAAATACATTTTTGCTCGTTTGTTTTTGCGCAACTCCTTTTACCCGTGTCGGTCCGCACTCCGCGCACACACGGCACATGTCGCATTTAAATATAATCTGAAATAGTGCTGCAGGGTGGTGCTCAATATAGCTACAGGCCTAGTTTTCTCCTGCCGGACAGATGATGACTTGTACAAATTGACCAGTGAGATCTCTTAGCCTACAGCTCCACTGCGGACCGGTGTGTGTGTGGATACGCCGCAGTTTTCTCCTCCAAGTGGAAAAACGCCGCTGTCATTTTCGATCAGCGTCGATGCAAACTGCGGTGTCCTTACACTTCATGCTGCAGTCAACTGAGCTCAGCTGTTGGAGATAACATTGTAACTGAGACCTGAATGGCACTTGCACTCCAGCTTTGTGGCTACCATGTTGTTGTCATTCCCCTGCAGCAACATTTCCCTACTTTTTAACCTTTAACAACACCGGCAGTGCGTCTCTTCAAATGCTGTGCATAACTGACACCATTTTATATTTGTTAGGTAATTATAAGGTGTATTTATTTTTGGAAGTGTGTAAAGAAAGGTAAGAGTGCATTGAAGCATTTAGTTGGCTCTAAACCAGTTAACGTTATAATGTTCACAAAACATCAACACATTATTGGAGCAATGTCTTGATATTGCAATAATCCAAACCCACATGGGATCTAGTTTCATATCACAGCATCAATACAATAGTGATTTGATGTAACCATCTGCTCTTCTTGGTGGTATTTTCATGCCAAAGGCCCATCTGTGCAGCTTTAAAATGACCAGCATGAAAATGCTAGTAGGAAAGGTTCTGTCTTTGGTTGGAAGTCTGTTGGGGAAGAAAAACACACACAAAATGCCCGTTTTACTATATGTGACAAAAAACCTAAAAAACAACCAGTTATTTGGTAATCTGTGGAAGAAAATGTTCCTACTATGGCCCCTTTCTGTCTCTGGTTTGCACTTTATTAATCATTGTCCCATAGCAGCCCCAGTGTTTGGTGCCTTGCAGTCAAAAGAGAAAGTTTGTGACGCACCCCTCCACCTCCCCTCGTCTGTAGCCTGTTGTTATGGTAACAGCAGGCAGTGAAATGGCCTTTCACTAGAAAAAAAAAGAGGCACAGAGCCCCCACCCCCCTCTCTGCTCCCTTCCTCTGGCCAGTAGCCCCACTTTCGTCAGCCAAAGAGCCTTTATCCTCCAAAAAACTGTGCTGGCCAAGAGAGCTTGCAGCTAACCAAGCTCCTTTCCTCACTGACAGGCCTGGTGCTTGCTGATGGAGGGCAGTGCACAGCCTGGCAATGTCAGGGTTATTATTTCAGATTGCTCTCAACAGCACATACCTTTCCCTTAAACATCTCCTAAGAAACCCTCGCCTTGAGACTGATAAGCAGCAGACCTCTACCGTGAAATCCCAGCTCTGCTCCTCTGTGAATCTAGGTGGCTCCAGCCGAGTGAAAAATGCTTGGAATTTGCAAACCCAGGACTTTGGGCCTCAAGATGTTTAGCCTTTTCCTTCTTTTCTCCTTGGATTGGTATTTGCAGATCTGTGTCTGCAGTTAGAGACGGGAGTCAGGGGTGTAACGTGGGCCCATCTTCATGATGAGGTACCAGCCTTCAGAGGTAGAGGTTGCATTAGAGAAAGAGCAAATCAAAAGCTCCTAATATCTTCATTATTCCACTCAAAACTGTTCTTTAATACTTCTGTTTTTGTTAAATCTGGACGTCAAAATGGTGTAGTGAGTTATGAAAGTGCTAAAGTGAGAGTCATTTGTAGCTTATGTGGCTCTGCATCCTCCATACTGTAGCAGCTTGTGTAAGTGCAAAAATGTCCTGCAGCTCATTGTCCTATCTAGTCGAGTTAGGAGAGTCCAACCTGCTTCTCTGCGGCTGTTTACAACATCATGATGTGTGCTGCTGTTTCTGTGCTTATGAAATGATGCCATCACGTCAACAGATGTGACAGGCAGATGAGGTAAGCAGGCCCTACTTAAGCCCGGCAAATCACATCAGGATAGGATGCAGCATGACAGTGTAACAGGACACATCTGTGACCGCAACCGTGGCTGGTGGGGATCAGCGTCTGTGTTCAGTCACCAAAACTGAATCATGAATGCGTTAAAAGAGCAGTCATTCACACATACAATAAGTACATTGTGTTCTTATGTACTGTCATACAAGTCACACACATTAAACCTGCATTAACTGGACTGTAACTGATTTTTATTTTCCATAACAATCCAGTTGCAGATTATATTCTAGATTTGATTAACTGTTTTGTCTGTAAGTGTCAGAAAATACTGAAAGCTGTCTATTAATTACTCACAGCCTAATGTAAAATCTAACCAAGGCTGAATGCTGCATTTTTGGCCATTTGTGCATAACAAATGACTTTTTATGATAACTTCTGTCAGTTGACCCATTGATTAGTTTAACGATGATACAGAGCAACATTAGCATTCATTTAGAGTCCAGTTTGTAACCACTGATGAATGTTAGTTCAACATTAGCTCTCTTTTTTTTGGTCAACCCCAACTCACAAGCTAAATTGTGCCACACATCTACTGTTTATTCTTAGAGAGTCTACCTAAACAGAAAAAGTTGAAGGCCCGAAAACCAAAACAGATGCTATAAACTCTGTACAGCTGAGGGGAAATGTTCCAGTTCCAGTTTTCTGTGTGTTTATCACTACTGATGACCTGCACATACTCCTTTGATCTATTAATAGCAGAGCATATTTATTGGAGCAGCTGTAAGGCTTTCATTTTCGGCTATATTATATACCTCATAATCTACAGGCTGCATACCTAACCTGTACCTGCTACCTGTGGAAGACAGTGTGAAGTAGCAAAAACTTGCACATCTTTTTTCTGCTTGCCTCAGTTTTAATTGTGCTTGTGTAATCTCCTGATGAACCCAAAGCCTCAGCTGCTGATGCGACGTGTCAGTGCCTCAGCAGTGCGTCCAACCAGCCTATGACTCACCAAATACCGTCAACACTATATCATCCGTGAACTTCTGCTGCCTTTGTTATTGTGATATGTGTGTGTCTGTTGATCCCAGCTGTTGAGGAAAGAAGACTATTAGGTGTGTGTGTGTGTGTATGTGTATATATTACTAGAGGTAGTTGGACACTGGAGACAGTAGGTTGTAGTTGAAGTGTGATTTTAGTCTGGAATGTTCTACCACAAAGGAGTGTGGGGGGGTTTACTTCCTGTCAGTTGCCCCACCCTGCGCTGTAGATTGCCAAAGGCCTGTGTTACTGGAAGTGCTCTGTACATACATAACTCTCATCCCTCCTTCTTTATTTCTCATTAAAGGTACATTAATCACTGTAGCTTCTCTCCTTCACACGGGTTCTCTCCTAACTCCCACCCTCCCCTCGTTTTCAGCACAATAACTTGAGCTCCTCCATTTACTCCCATCCCTATCTTCATGTCTCTATCTTTATTGTGGTTTTCCTCCCCTCTCCTCCCAGAGATAGTTTTGGCAGTCTTGAGGATATTAAGCAACATAGGGCTCCAATCTACCCTCAGGTTTTCTCTTTGGCCTTTATCTTGTACGTCCACTTAACTTCATAGAAACCAACTGTACATTATTCAATTATTTATATTATAAGTCAAAAATAAGTGAAAATGGCTCACCACAGTTTCCCAGAGCACAAGACAAAATCTTAAAATTGTTGATTTTGTTAGACCAATAAGTCAAAAACATATTTTGGTTATATTAAAACTGAGAGGAGAACAGCAAATCTTAACTTCTTAAATTCTTAAAAAGCCAGATCCAGGAACTGTTTTTTTTCTTTTTGTCATCGTAAAGCATCACTCGCTCACCTCATGGAGTCTCCAATTGTTGCATTTATTATCTGAGCAAGTGTGGGACTGCAAAATGCACTATTGAGGAAGCAATGAGCGTACTATTAGATAAACAAGTCTAGCATTTTACATTACAAGTTGTGTGAGAGTTTTTGATTAGAGGTTGTGTTGTACACAGCTAGCATTTGCTTCAAGTTATCAAGAATTCTCTTCTCTTTTTTTCAAGAATATTTTTGTTTGATTACTTTAAGATAATAATTTATTATCAAAACAAACTCTTTATATCTTTAGCTTTCTATCCACTGATTTATGGTTTCAGCCAATACAAATCCAATACATTATTGTTATTTTTTTGTTCTCAGCTTGTATAGAGAGCAGATTTTGAACATTAAAATCAAAAGATCTTACCATTGCAGTATATGCTTTAGGTAAAGTTGAGAATTCGATAATAGCTATTTGTAGGTCATAAAACCAAAACAGTTAGCTGTTAGAGTTTAAAAAGCTTTATAGATGTTAGAAAAACATCACTCGTCGTCACCGGCTTGAGCTTCAAATATCAGGATATATGTATTTATTATCCTTGTAAGAATGGAAGTAGTCATCACATACAGAGCATTTGGGAAAACTCGTTCCCAGAACAGTGTCCTTCACATGCTTATATAGAGAGGGTGTTACACAGTCACAAGATGCAGGAATACCAGTTCAAAGCAGTATACAATGTTTAGTTTGGATTAGCTAAGACCCACATCAGAAATGATCATGCTTGTCATATGTCTATCTCTATAATCGTTGTCACATAGCTGTCATATGCCTAAAACAGTGTGTCCTGACGCTCTATAGGTAATCATACATCCTGTTACGTACACAGTTACGTAGGGCCTTTGTTATCATGTTTTTCCAACAATAGAGCTTAAAGGAACTGAGGTACCACTGAAAACCCCCTCTGATTCTAAAGGGATTTCTAAAGTAACAAAACATGGATTACCACGGCTTTATCCTAGTGTGACAGAACATCTAAGGATGTATATTTTTGGATATAAATTAAATGTAATTATTTAATAATTATTTTTGCCAGAGAACAGCTTCTTTCATTGTGACCCCCCTCCCCCCCACTGATGATGATGATGATGATGTTTCATCCTGCCTCTTATGTGAATGATTTAAAGGGCTCAGTGGTCATGATCTGTTGTCCTGCTCCAGCAGCCAACTGTGAGATAGTACAGTCCTTGTGATGAGCGTCAGGATTCCTTTCTGCTTGCCTCAGACTGCATAATGCACAGTGTTCAGTCATCAGAGGGAGAGAGAGCTTGTTTTGGTCTGTCACTCTCAGTTCACAGTTAGTTTGACAATGTGCACAATAATTCCCTCTGTTCAGCAGCCGTTTACCCAGGTGGAGAGTTTCATGTTGGTTAGTTCTGCCAAGCTACTTATTTCTCTTTAGAAAAGTAAATATGCTGAATAATGGATTGGATTTGCTGACGGTGATTTAGTAAAAATATTCAAATGTATTCTTGACTTTAGTGGATGTCTATTTAGGACTTTCTTTAATGTTGTCTCAGACTGGTTTCCGCTGAATAATCTAGTGGTGATTAAACCTTTTTTCAGCAGACTGCTCAGACGAGTCAGCTTTTAATCACAGCCTTCATTGAAATAGAGTAACTCTTTACTTTTTTTTAATAATTGAGATGTCATGATGGGATACATCATAGCTGTGAAAGTAAAAGAAAAACCTTCCATCTTCAAACTTGGTTCTCAAAATATTTTAATAAATGTAGGAGATTATTAGCAGCTATATTAAGAGTGTGTGTGCCCACACTTGTTCCTTGTACCACTAGACCTTCTGTCTGGAAACAACCTTTAAGACTATCCCTGGAAAACTGGAGCAAACCTGCTCTTATTTGAATCTAAACACTGTTTTGGTCCACTACTTGCTTGCTGCTTTTTCCCACTGCAAGGGAAATGTCAGCTGCTGCCAAGTATGTTTTCCCAGTGCATTTTGTTTGTTGCTGTGATGGAGACATACCTCCTTCAAAGACCTTAAAACTCTATATACAGTTGGAATATTACTTCTAGCTAAGTCAAAATGTAAAACAACTGTTCACACACTTTAATTGAAGTCTTTTCTTCTTGCCTTTTCTTTTTAATAATTCAACATATTAGTGGACCATTACAACTATGAGTTCAGTACCAGCTCATCCATTACAGCAATTATTTGATAACTCTCTCCCTTTTTCAGAATTGAATGTATATAGTATGTAGAATGTAGTTTTAGGCATATATAGATACATGTTATGCTTATATGTTTTATATTTGTCAATAGGTTATAGATGACAAAAGAAACAAGAATAAGCTCTCAAAGTATTAGTTGAACTAGGGAGGTTTAGTTGATTATTCGATTAAACCTTGCTACCTGTGCTAGCATACACCATCACTAGTTGGTCAAACTTTTTAGCAAAATTATAATTACTTTATTGATGTGCACATTTAAAATAATCAAATGTCATGTTGTTCTAGTCAAATGTTGCTTTTAAAAAAGCCGCAAATGGCACACCAATAAAACACCTTTTACATATACGAACAATATATATATATTTTTTGTTTTACTTTAAGACTGTTTGACTGTTCTAATGAGTCGTTATGAACATCCCTATCTACAGCTACATTATAGTGGGAAATACACAGTTATACCGCTTTTGAATGATACATAGTTTAGCAGTGACTTTACCCCACTAAAGTAATCATTGTCATTGTTACTGTGTTTAATATTTCCAGCTGCAGAACATGGGCGTGAACCCGGCCAACATTGGGTTCAGCTATCTGACCATGGAGTCAGACAAGTTCATCTGCATCAGAGAGAAGGTGGGCGATCAGAACCAGGTCGTGATCGTGGACATGTCCGACCCCACCAACCCCATCAGGAGACCCATCTCTGCTGACAGCGCCATCATGAACCCCGCCAGCAAGGTCATCGCCTTGAAAGGTGAGAGCATGTATTGTGAGACCTACAGCAACACACCCAGACAGCCCCACCACTCACTATTACAGTAAATGAGAAATACTGTGTTGTTGTGAGAAAAAACCGTGAGCTGGTATAATTTATGGCTTTATACCAAGTGCTGAGTTTTGAATTGTTGTTCAAATTCCCAGGATGAAGTGTGTGTCTAGTTCTTACATAATTAGCCATCTTTTAGTATTGCTGAGGGAATGCCATGGTCTTGCAATGACTAATGCTTTGATGACGCTGTGAATATGTAGAGTGCACTCAGAGCTATTGCCTGAATGTACTAAGTTGGTTGTGCAAATTGATTTTCTGCGTTTGATCTAGCTTGCATTTTGAGCACAAACACAAGCGCTGATCAGGATGATTTGCCTATAATGCTTCTCTGTCTCCCCCGTCCCCTTCCCCCTCCCTCTGAGGATTACATTTCCCCATTTGCCCTTTCCCTCTAGTCTATCTTTGTCTTGTCTTTCTTACCTGATTGACACTTTTGCTTTTTCTCCCTTGCTTGCTGCCCTTTCTCAGACGGTGAGTTGCTTTTTGTCTGTCTGGCACTTTGTAATGTTGATACAGTAGCCATGTCCCTCATAATATCTTGCCCCATACGCCTCTCAAGTACACAGATCTAATTTGAACACTTTTAAAGGACAACCAACAGTTTAGAAATGACTCCTATTGCTAGTACATTTTAAGTATCAAGTCCCTGTACCAACCTTATCTGCTGGCACATATCCTTCTACTCCTATGATAAGAATACATGTGTTAGCATGGCTTGTTGTATTCTGCTGGAGTGTGAGTGTGTGTGGTATGCATCATCAGATGTTCCTCACTGAAAAGAGTTGAGGCACCATTTGTGTCTTTGCACGTCGGTTTGAGCGTGTGCCAGCAGCCATATCAGATCCTTCCCTAGTGCATATAAGGGATGCCGTTAATGTACAGTCATCATAGCTGTGTGTGCTGATGGCAGTTTGTACAACAGTCACCTCACTCATACATTACTTTATACATTACCATTCACTTTTCTGTTTCTTTGTAAATTGAGGTTTGTACTATTCATATGAAGGACTGGCAACAATATTATAAAGCGTATAATTGTTATGGTTTAGCCGAAGGCGCCATAACTACAAATGTAGCTGTAATTACCTTAGAGCTGCTATCTCCTTTCTAGCCAGAGGACAGCTGCAACCAGGCTGGTGTGTACAGAGGGATGCAACATTAGCCCCAAAAACAGCCATAACCAGAATAACAAAAAACAGACTTTCTCTGTCCTCTAGTTCAGTGGTTCCCAACCTTTTTTCCCAAGAGCCTCCTGTTGGAAGTTGCGCCCCCCCC
>NW_011358929.1:87844-129721 GCF_000735185.1 Notothenia coriiceps | reverse complement strand
AAATATTAAAAGGTGCTTTAATATTTTGTTTTTATACCTTTCAATAGATATACCACACTTTTTTGGTCCCAATGACACCTGTCTCCTGTTTCGAAAACAAGGAACTCGATATCGTAGTAACTAGTCTCTCCTTTTTAGTACGACAACAAAACAGTTTACGTGAAAATGTAATGTAATGTACAATGAACAATCTGCGAAAATAGGTTTCGACTGAATGGGGCTATGAGTTATGCAATCTGTTAGGGGTCTCCTCTTTAAATCCCACTTCCACAGAACGGGTCCCCCTGTGTAGCTGCTGTACGACTGACGTCACCGCCAAACCTTGGAACGAGGGGAACTGAGCTTGTGTTGCCATGATAACGCGTGATGGGTATCGGAGGGATGAAGGATGACACGCCTCATTTGTACAGTGAGACACATCAAGCTATGCGTCTGGAAGGGATTTGTAAACACGCGGAGGTCACGACCCTTCGAACAGATTCATAACGTCCTAGTCGTCACCTACCACGGTTCAAGATGGAAGAACAGCATTCAAGCAGTCATAGACATTTTCAACATGATGTTTACTAGTACTGTACAAGTCTGGTCTGACCATTGCATCACTCGACGAGACTGGCACGAAAAAGAGACTAGGACTGCGATTATCGCGTTATGGGTACACTGGACTTCTCGACCCCGTTAGAGAGGAGGTCCGCAGGTCATTTTGCCCGCACCAAAAAAATCTGGCCGGCCATAATAAGTCTACACTGAAGATAAGTACGATAATAGAAAACAAAATAAGGCACTTAATACCACTACAAAGAAACACTTGAATTCCACCACAAATGGCTATAGGTGAAGGTCTTCGCTACTGGAGGCACGGCAGTACGCACCACTCGGCAAGTGCAATGATAAGTAGAGCTACAACTTCTAGACGTCGCCACCCGACCGTCGACTCCCTTCATTTCTTTGTCTCTCCTTCCTCATGCATCCCAAATCGGGTCAGTAACAGCCCTAGTGGCACACATAGTCTCTTCCGTTTGTGAACATTTAAAGGTGGGGTAGGTAATTTCGGAGAAACCAGCTCGAGTGCGCTAGAATTTGAAAATACACAACCGCAGAAAATCTGCCACTTCCTTACAGAGCCCCTCCTCCAACACACACGAACGCGCACATGACCAATGAGGGCACGAGATAAGTTTGTGCACAGATGGAAGGCTGACAGGCAGGTCGGCCATCCAGTTATTTTAGCCGGGCCGGCTAAAATGATTGGTCGTGCTTTTTACAGCGCTACGGCTTCCACAGGTGACATTTATTTATGGGTTTTTTGTCAAAGCACTTAAGATATTCATTGCTATCGGGATGTTAAGAGCATTCCATGGAATATAACAAAAAGTGTATCTCGAGCCGGTTTCTCAAACATACCTACCCCACGTTTAAAGTGATTTGTTTTATTGGGCAAAAACTGAAAAAAATATTGTATTAGTTGATACTTTAAAGAGGAAGATGATTGTTTGGATCTCATAGAAATAGTCTGACATTTAAAAAATACACCTATGGAAAATATGAAGTTGGATCCATAAGGCGCTTAGCTCAGCTTATCATAAGTCATGGAAATGGAGGTAAAAGGCTAGCATGGCTTTGTTCAAGGGGTACAAAAAGTAAGCCTCTGGGTACCTTTACATTGACAAATAAACATGGTATGTCTCATTTGTTTTACAAAAAGTGCAAAAACGACAAGTTGTGCTTTTAAAGTTGATTTATATGCTTGACTATTTTTCTCTCATCATCGTGAGTTTGCCAGAAACGAGCAGAGACTTCAGGCTAGAATATTGATTTTCTTGTCTAACTCTTGACAAGCAATCGATTCAGCGCATTTCCCCTAATGTAAAACTTTGCCTTTGAATGTTAATGACTTTACTCACTGCATCAATGATTTATTTAACTCTGTGTCTCTTTGTCATGCAGCAAAACCGTGTGGTAGGGGCGATGCAGCTTTACTCTGTTGACAGGAAAGTGTCCCAGCCCATCGAGGGCCACGCTGCGGCTTTCGGGGAGTTCAAGGTGGAGGGAAATGCCAAAGCATCCACCCTCTTCTGCTTTGCTGTGCGCTCACAGGCTGGGGGAAAGGTGAGGGCCCCGAGACACGCAGGAATTTCACTCACGATGCTATCACACTGTATTTGTCTGAACAAAGATATCTGATTTGCAGACAAAAGTTGTTATTTTTGTTATGAATATAGGAAAATAATGTTTATACTTTGTGCTTTTTAGCCAGAATAGCTCCTTTTGTTGATGTTGCTGCTGTACTTTGGATGTCTGCCTAATGTTATCATTTCTTTTCTCCAGTTGCACATCATTGAAGTTGGTCAGCCAGCTGCAGGAAACCAGCCATTTGCAAAGAAAGCAGTGGATGTGTTCTTCCCTCCAGAGGCCCAGACAGACTTTCCTGTTGCTATGCAGGTAGGGAAGGACCCCTGCTATGTATTGGTTTGGAGTAAACTATGGGTGAATGCTTATCAAATCTCTCTCTCTGATTATTATTTTCAGATTGGCAACAAGCATGGTGTAATATATTTGATCACAAAGTATGGTTACATTCACCTGTATGACCTGGAGTCTGGAGTCTGCATCTACATGAACCGAATCAGTGCAGAGACCATCTTTGTTACCGCCCCTCATGAAGCCACCTCAGGAATTATTGGGGTCAACAAGAAGGGACAGGTGAGAAACAAGAAGGCATTTTATTTACCGGCTTTATACAACATTAATAATAGACCTGCTTTGATGTTATGTTTAAATGTTATTCTGGCCTCAAAGAACCAATGTATTGAGCACTATATGTTTATTGTTCTGTCTCCAGGTGTTGTCAGTGTGTGTTGAGGAGGAAAACATTGTCAACTATGCCACCAACGTCCTGCAGAATCCTGATCTAGCCTTGAGAATTGCTGTGAGGTCAAACCTCGCTGGGGCCGAGGAGATTTTTGACAGGAAGTTCAACACTCTGTTTGCACAGGGAAGTTATTCAGAGTCTGCAAAGGTTGCTGCATCAGCACCCAAGGTACGTCTGTATTTGCTGCTGAATTGTAGTGTTTGCACTTCTTATACATACCAGATGCTTTGGCAAAAAGTCAGGAACAACTGTACGAAACGGTGCTTGCACACATTTCTACATTTGTACTTTAAGTAGATACATTTTTTTATTTATCTGGTGATGATTTAGTTATACTCACTGTAGTTCAGTATTGTAAAATATAAAACATAAACAAATATTAAGGGTGTACTAATATTTTCCATACACATTGTATATTGGTTTGTGGATATTCTGAAAAAAATGTAACAACATTTATATTCCTACTCTCTTAGTTTTTTCTACCCATAATTCCTCCATTGTTTACCACCCTTCCTCCCCTCAGGGTATCCTGAGGACAGCAGAGACCATTCGTAAGTTTCAGAGTGTCCCTGCCCAGCCCGGGCAGGCGTCTCCACTGTTGCAGTACTTTGGTATTCTGCTGGACCAAGGCCAGCTCAACAAGTTTGAGTCTCTGGAGCTGTGCAGGCCCGTCCTGCAGCAGGGCCGCAAACAGCTGCTAGAGAAATGGCTAAAGGAGGACAAGGTAGGAACAGAAGAATAGAACACCCTCACCTGTAAATCTGGCTTGTTCTCCACGTTGTATTAAATGTGCTTTCATATGTGTTGTAGCTTGAGTGCTCAGAGGAGCTGGGAGACCTGGTGAAGGCCTCTGACGCCACCCTCGCTCTCAGTGTGTACCTCAGAGCCAACGTCCCCAACAAGGTCATCCAGTGCTTCGCTGAGACGGGACAGTTCCAGAAGATAGTGTTGTACGCTAAAAAGGTAGTCAAGGACTCAAAGTCCTTCATTTAATTATGCATCAAAACATGTTTATTTCTGCATGTGAAAGAAACACTACATGATAATATTTTGCGGAAAACATATTGCGGTAGAATGTTAGTAGTCTAATTAAAAAAGTTTGTATCATTAGTACAGAATATAATATTCGGTGTCTTAGTATGATTTCTATATAACCTTAAAAAGAGAAATTCATTTATTATCTGCTTAATCAATGGTACTTTTGTAGGTGGCCTACACCCCAGACTGGGTTTTTTTGCTGAGAAATGTGATGCGTGTCAACCCAGACCAGGGACTGCAGTTCGCCCAGATGCTGGTGCAGGACGAGGAGCCGCTGGCCAACATCAACCAGGTAACACACAGAACAGCTGATGGTCTCACTCAGACATACTGAGTCACTTCCACCTTTTTATAGCATGTCTACAATCACACTCAAACACAACGTCCAGTGTGGGAGCTTCCATCTGTGTTTTTCCAGATGTGCCAACAATGCCAGGAATTCCCTGAGTCAGTGACCCCCTCCTCCCTTTAAAGCCACATCATTGCTCTGCCTCTTAATCTGGACTAGAGAACTTGATGCTCCTTTGAGCTCCACAGATGTCCTTAAATAAGGAAAGCTGAAACATCTGGCTACCGGGCCTGTGGTTCCTAATAGTGTGTGACTCTAAACTCACCATGCATGCTAACTCAAATCATTGTTCACAGATGGGAGGAATTCAAAAATCTCATATTTTCCCTTACTTTGTTGTTTATTTCATTTTCTCTTCTACCTCTTGCCTATTGCCAGATCGTAGATGTGTTCATGGAGGGAAACCTGATCCAGCAGTGCACCTCCTTCCTGTTGGATGCACTAAAGAACAACCGCCCGGCCGAAGGACACTTACAGACACGCCTGCTTGAGATGAACCTCATACATGCTCCCCAGGTACCAAAATCTCTGCCCTGATTGAAGAAAACAACTTCACCTTTGGTAATATAAAACACAATGAGTATTTTCATGCGTGTATAAACCTTTTTCAGGTAGCAGATGCGATCCTGGGGAACCAGATGTTTACCCACTATGACCGTGCCCACGTTGCTCAGCTGTGTGAGAAGGCAGGACTGCTGCAGAGGGCTCTTGAACACTTCACAGACCTGTATGATATCAAACGGGCCGTGGTGCACACACATCTGCTCAACCCTGAGGTACGCCTGTGGCTGTTGGGTCACACCTGTGAATATCACTCTCTCTGGAGCAGCGACTTTTCATTTGTTTTTTAGATGATGTGTGAAAATGACCTCGATCCTCCCTTCTTGCCCTGCTGTTTCACTTTCTCCTTAGTGGCTGGTAAACTTCTTTGGATCTTTATCAGTGGAAGACTCGCTGGAGTGTTTAAGGGCCATGTTGTCGGCTAACATCAGGCAGAACCTGCAGCTGAGTGTCCAGGTAGCATCTAAGTATCATGAGCAGCTCGGGACCCAGTCCTTAGTGGAGCTCTTTGAATCCTTCAAGAGTTATGAGGGTAGGTGTCACATGTGGGTGAGGGTTGGGGGGGGCAGCTCTCGGTCATGTTGAATGTGTTGAATTCAGGTTTAACTCCATTGTAGATTGAGCTGACTTTTCTGCTGTTTCTCCTCTGCCATCTCTATTCAAGGCTTGTTTTACTTCCTTGGGTCGATTGTGAATTTCAGCCAGGAGCCTGATGTTCATTTTAAGTACATCCAGGCTGCCTGCAAAACAGGCCAGATCAAAGAAGTGGAGAGAATCTGTAGAGAGAGCAACTGCTACGACCCGGAGAGGGTTAAAAACTTCCTCAAGGTACAAAGATGTCAAAAATGTTTATGATTGATTTGATGTTTCAGCAGAAATTCAAAAAAATCTGTTTTTTTTAATATTTCTTTAACCACAAATTAACCTTCTTTCTTCTCTTCGTAGGAGGCCAAGCTGACAGACCAGCTTCCTCTCATCATTGTGTGTGATCGCTTTGACTTCGTCCATGACCTGGTGCTCTACCTCTACCGCAACAATCTGCAGAAATACATTGAAATCTACGTACAGAAGGTAAGATCACTACTTTATACCTATGTGGTTTCCACTCAATTTAAGCTTTATTTGGGCTGTCTGTATTTAGAATGTGTTGCACTTGTTTTCAGGTGAACCCCAGTCGTTTACCGGTGGTGATAGGCGGCCTGTTGGATGTGGACTGTGCCGAGGACGTCATTAAGAACCTGATCATGGTGGTCAGAGGGCAATTTTCCACTGATGAGCTGGTGGAGGAAGTAGAGAAGAGGAACCGGTAGGAGCAAAACATGAATGGCTTCCTCTATTTCTTGTTCATTTTTGTTTCATTGGATGCAACAACTGATTACTACTTGTGACTTTGTGTTGCATATGTATTTGTCTCTGTAGGTACCTGTAGGTACCTGATAGATGTTTAACCAAACCTCTTTAAAAGGACCAGCTCCAGAAACAGCATAAGAGAGATTAATGATCTGCAAGTCACAGCAGAAAGAACATGTTAATAATGACTTGAAAATAAAAATATCTTTAAAAATAAATATTGAGATAATCAGAAGAAATTACGTTAGACACCATGCTAGCAGAAATTGAAATATGTAATAGCTGATATACATTTATAAATCACCAAATGCATCTACACTCAAAGAAAAGACAGAGGTGACTGAAATATGTGAATACGTAAATATGAGGCAAAATACAGGCTTTTTATTTTGCTCCTTATCACTCAGCAGTTTCTGTACTACAGAAGATGTAACGTATATTTTTTTAAAGCACAAAAGGTACTTCCAAATCTTTACAGGCATTTAGTGGCCTGTGTTTAAAGCAGACACCTCTAATAATGCTAAGAAAATGATACCTTCCTTATCCAGTGAAACTACTTTCACTGTAATATATGACTCTGTACTAGAACGTGAATACGGGAGATTGTGAACATGAATACAGCATTACTGAACACTGCCATCTAGTTCTGTGTCAGAGCAAATACACTCCAGAAACAGTAACCGTCTGACATCACCCCAGAGATATTACTCAGGCTTTATACCACCAGGAAGAAGGGATATCCAATATTACTGCATGTTAGTTCATATATTTGTATAAATGCTGTGTATTATATGTAGATGATATTTAAAAACTATGCTATCTTCTTAGGTTAAAACTTCTCTTGCCATGGCTGGAGTCTCGTATTCATGATGGATGCGAGGAGCCGGCTACCCACAATGCCCTGGCCAAGATCTACATCGACAGCAACAACACACCTGAGCGCTTCCTGAAGGAGAACACGTTCTACGACAGCGCTGTGGTCGGGAAATACTGCGAGAAGAGAGACCCCCACCTGGCCTGTGTGGCGTATGAGAGAGGAGAGTGTGACCTGGATCTCATCAAAGTGCGTGGATCACGTTATGTATCATTTAGATAATGCATCATTCTAATATAGATCCATTTTCCACAAATGTACATGTTTTTTTTCTCAGGTGTGCAACGAGAACTCCTTATTCAAGAGTGAGGCTCGATATCTGGTGCGAAGGAAAGATCCCGAGCTATGGGCGAATGTTTTGGAGGAAGACAACCCCTTCAGAAGACAGCTAATCGACCAGGTTAGATATCGTCCAGCTGTAATCCTGAAGTGATGCAAGATGTAAATGAGTGATATTCCAAAGTTTATTTTTGAACTCCTACTCCTCTCAGGTGGTGCAGACAGCGCTGTCGGAGACCCAGGACCCAGAGGAGGTCTCGGTCACAGTCAAGGCCTTCATGACGGCAGACCTGCCGAACGAGCTGATAGAACTTCTGGAGAAGATTGTTCTAGATAACTCTGTCTTCAGTGAGCACAGGTACAGCAGGCATGCAGCTCGCAGCATACAAATGTAACCCCAATACTTTCCTCTTTTTAAAAATCCTCTCTGCATCTGTGGTATTTTTTCAGAAATCTCCAGAACCTGCTCATTTTGACGGCCATCAAAGCCGATCGCACTCGTGTGATGGAGTACATCAACAAGCTAGACAACTACGACGCTCCAGACATTGCTAATATTGCCATTAGCAATGAGCTCTTTGAAGAAGCGTTTGCCATTTTCAAGAAATTTGACGTTAACACATCAGCCATACAGGTACAAAAGAATGTATACACAAATAGTATTAGTAAAGTTCCAAAAACAGTAATTGTATTTGGTAAAGTTGAGATTTAATCAGAGTTTTTCTTTTATTTGACATTCAATACTATTAAAAAACATTATGTGTGTGTTATGTTTAAGGTTTGAATGTATTTTGATCACATTTTCTGTTATTCTGTAAGGATTTTCCTGTCTTACTTTCCTTTTTGGCAGTTAAGGCCATTATTGTATTGATCTTTTTTGTAAAACAGGTAAATTCATTTGAAAATGTTTAATATTTAGAATCAGTTTTAGGAGTTGATGCTGCAGATTGTATCAGTGTATCTCTTAACTACTGTTTAGTGGCATCAACTCTTATTGCTGTAAATCAATCTGAACATATAAATGTTCAAACAATATTATCCATTGTGTTTTATCTCCTGTCTCCAGGTATTGATAGAGCACATAGGGAACTTGGATCGTGCCTATGAGTTTGCTGAGCGCTGTGATGAGCCCGCGGTGTGGAGCCAGTTAGCCAGAGCTCAGCTGCAGCGGGATCTGGTGAAGGAGGCCATCGACTCGTATATCAAAGCCATTGACCCTTCAGCTTACATGGAGGTGGTCAACGCAGCCAGCAAGAACAGTAAGCCTTCGCTCTGCAGCACAGTTAACTCTGGTCGTCTCTTCTGTGCGAGTTGATTTCTGAGGTGTTGTGTTTTATAGATAACTGGGAAGACTTGGTCAAATTCCTCCAGATGGCTCGAAAGAAAGCGAGAGAGTCGTATGTAGAGACGGAGCTGATCTTTGCTTTAGCTAAAACAAACCGTCTGGCAGAGCTGGAGGAGTTTGTCAGTGGGCCCAACAATGCTCACATACAGCAGGTAAGAAACACTTCACAGTGTTGAGAGGAAAGAGAAATGCATGTTGTTCTTTCCCGTACTCTAGCTTGTAACATCATATATCTGAAAATGTCTCCCTCTCTTTCTACAGGTGGGTGATAGATGTTATGATGAGGGCATGTACGACGCAGCCAAGCTCCTGTACAACAATGTTTCCAACTTCGCTCGCCTCGCATCGACGCTTGTCCACCTCGGGGAGTACCAGGCGGCTGTGGACAGCGGCAGGAAGGCCAACAGCACACGGACATGGAAGGAGGTACCTAGCACACAAACACCTTTAACCTCTGTTCAATAAGCTGCTCTTCTTTTGATCAGTTTTTTTTTTCTTAACATTAAGATATATTCAGTTGTTACTTTATGGCAGGGCTGTCAAACTCAATTTCATCGCAGGCCACTTTAGCATTATGGTTGCACTCAAAGGGCCGGTTGTAACTTTAAGACTATATAAATGTACATAAATATGTAATATATATATATAAAATAATGTATTATATTACATTATTGCCTCTGCATTGGATTATTATCGGATAGGGTAATAACTAATTGTCTCTTCAGTGCGCATGTCAAAAAGTGAGATGCATTGTGGGGCATGTAGTTTATGGGCAACTGTAAAGCGGCATGTAACCGTATAATAAACGTATTATATTCTTTACAAGCTCTTGCGGGCCACATAAAATGAGTTTTGACACCCCTGCTTTACGGTCTAAGATACTTATTTATAAGAATATAGACAAAAGACTTCAGGAACCTCCTCTCTTCGATTTACAGGTGTGTTTTGCGTGTGTGGATGGCGAGGAGTTCCGGTTGGCACAAATCTGTGGCCTCCACATAGTGATCCACGCTGACGAGCTGGAGGACCTGATCAGCTACTATCAGGACCGCGCATACTTCGAGGAGCTCATCGCTCTGCTGGAGGCTGCACTGGGCCTGGAGCGCGCCCACATGGGCATGTTCACCGAGCTCGCCATCCTCTACTCAAAGTTCAAACCTCAGAAGATGAGGGAGCACCTCGAGCTCTTCTGGTCCAGAGTCAACATCCCAAAGGTAGATTTTGTTTGAGTGTCTATGTGTTTTAAAAATAAGAGGAGGCTGCTTGTGAGTCGTGAACTATTTGCTTCTTCCCTGCACCCTAGAAAGAAAGTAATAGTAAGCACTAAGACACTTTGAGTTGCTTTTTTCTCCCTTTTTTAGATATTTATCTACAGATATATCGGAACATTATTTTAAGATGCTAAAATTGTCATTCAGGTGGTCAAAAGTCTGTGTACCGTTTTTCTTATTTTCAAGAACCTTTTGAAAGCTTACGGACAAGTTTTTCAATCAAATTTGCCTATTACAAAATCATACTCACACGGTTTATTGTTGTGATAAGTAATGAGTTAAAATAAATAGATAAATGCTGTCTAATTTGTCAGATCTAGTTCGGTGTTTTCCTTTTCAAAAGTATTTAAAGATTTTTTGAAAATAGTGTATATATATAATGTTATTTATTTCAAGATATTTCAGATTTTAGTGCATGAATTTAAGCAAAAAAACACTAATGTATTGCTTGACAGTGATTGTTTCTGTGTTTGTCAGGTCCTTCGTGCAGCAGAGCAGGCTCATCTATGGGCAGAGCTGGTGTTCCTTTACGATAAATATGAGGAGTTTGACAATGCCGCAATCACAATGATGTCTCATGCCACAGATGCGTGGAAAGAAGGGCCGTTCAAGGACATTATTGCTAAGGTAAAAAATGTGTTGTGACTGAACATTTCATTTCCCTTTTTCATTGTCTTTACATCTTATCATCTTTATTATGTTCTCTAATCATATATTTTTTTTCTCGTCAGGTTGCCAATGTTGAGCTGTACTATAAATCTCTTTCCTTTTACCTGGAATATAAACCCCTCCTAATTAATGACCTGCTGACCATCCTGTCTCCGCGGCTGGACCACAGCCGAGCTGTCACCTTTTTCAGCAAGGTAACCAGCGACGAGGTCAACCTCTGTCAGCTAAATCTTCTGTATTGGTTTACCTTTTGTGCGCTGTACGTAACACGGTTGACATGATTTGGGTTATTTCTGCTCGACTAGATGAACCAGCTGAAGTTGGTCAAGCCTTACCTGAGGTCTGTCCAGAGTCACAACAACAAGTCCGTCAACGAAGCCCTCAACAACCTGCTGACAGACGAGGAAGACTTCCAGGTCTCTCAGCTTTTCTTTTTATTGACACTTGAAATAGAAAATATCCTTAAATCAAATAGAGATATTAGAACATGACCAAACCTCAGGAAGAAGAAAACAAAACCTAATAAACATCTATAATTGTTAAACGTTTCAAAAACACTTAATAATGACAGAAAATGTTATTAAAAGTTCCTAAAAAATAAAAGGAAAACTTATCCTTGATGCATTACCCACATAAAACGATCTGTTAATAATTCATCCAACTTCCTGAAATGATTGTGTTCACTATCTGGGTTAATTGCACAGTTCTTCAGTGTTCCTTCCTTTTATTAGATGCATCGAACATAAGATGGAAAATCCATACATTCAGGCACACAGTCATGAATGTGTCAGTTTACTCAAAAGTGGTCACTTAAAGAAAAAGGCTGGAACCCACTGTTGTTCATGCCTTTCGAAATTATTAAATGTATACAGTACTGCAGAAACTAAAGCTCCTTTGGTCACTAGGTGGCACTGACTGGCATCACTTTGTTTTTAATCCGTGGTGTAATATTCTTTTTGTTCTGTGTGTAATTCACAGGGCCTGAGAGCATCCATTGATGCCTATGATCACTTTGACACCATTGACCTGGCGCTGAGGTTAGAGAAACATGAGCTGATTGAGTTCAGGCGCATCGCAGCGTACCTATACAAAGGCAACAACCGCTGGAGACAGAGTGTAGAGCTCTGCAAGCAGGACAAACTCTACAAGGTAATGAACATGTTGGAGAAAAGCATTTTCATGTACTTCCATTTTCCTGTAGATGGCACTGTTTGTTTGTTTATTCCTTAGAAAGATATACAGTGTCTGTACAAACCATAGATCTACTGTACATGGACTAAAACATCAAGTAAAGACAGGAAAAGCAAATCATTACCTCTCCAGAAGCCCCCTCTTCACAGAAATGATGGCTCAAACTACTTCTAAAACTTTCATTAAGGCTTTAATAATAAAAATGATTAAACTGTATTTCTGTTTTTCCCAGGATGCCATGCTGTACGCCGCAGAGTCTAAGGACGCAGAGCTGGCAGAGACCCTGCTCCAGTGGTTCCTGGAGGAGGACAGGAAGGAGTGCTTCGCAGCCTGCCTGTTCGCCTCCTACGACCTGCTGCACCCGGACGTGGTGCTGGAGCTGGCCTGGAGGAACAACATCATGGACTTTGCCATGCCGTACTTCATCCAAGTCATGAGAGAGTACATGACAAAGGTTAGTAATCAACGGAAAAACCGTCAACAGAGTTGTTGTTTTTCATATTTTTTGTGTCTTCTTTGTCATAAAATCAAGTTTACTTAGTGTATTTTTTTTTTATAGAGGAAACAAGTTTTTAATTCTGCATTTTGACTGTACTAAAATGTATTTATATTTCTTAGATGGACAATAGTCTGTAACATTCCCTGCAGGTATTAAGAACCAGGTTATATTACTGTATGAGTTTAATCTAAACAGATGTAGCTTTCTTAAAGGCAGGATGAGTGGGATTTTCCTAAAAAACAGAAACAAAACAAAGACCCTGCTGCCATCTTCCTGTATTTCACCTTTTGAATAGGTTAGTTACCGTTACCAGGTTGTGAGCACACATCCAACAGGAACCTAGGAAATGGCAGATACTGCAGAAAAAACAAAAAACAAACATTAGATATCTTAGAGCCGGGCATGAGGAGCCAACGTTGAATGTCGTGTCTGCAAACTACGCAAATGACAAATCCTTCTCCATCTGCCTTTAATAGTAGTGAAGTATATTTGCCAGTGAACTCCCTCTGGTCCCGATGAATTTCTAAAATGCTGACCTGTAGACATGAGAGGTCACTTGAGGTCATCTCTTTGGGTTCTCTTCCAGGTTGATGAGTTTGCAGCGAAGGTGACGGTCTCTGGCCCTCTTTTTTATTTCTCCTTTGTGTTCTGTCTGTTTTTGTTGTAACTTATCTCTTAGGTTTCTGATGTAGGAACCTAGCATGGACTGTAGACTGAGTACGGCCTCACTAGCTCTGGTCATGGAGAGCTGTAGTGGTTTGTGCAGGCTTTTGTTCCACTTCAGCACCAACACAATACGTTTTACATTTTGAGTATATCTGTATAGAGGCAGTTTCTAAATGATCCATCTGGGGTACGTCATTATCTCAGTTGTATTGCTAATGAATGTTAAAACAAAGGCTTTAATTAGTGAGGCAGAAACAAACTAATGAAAATATGAATAACAGAGTCAACAGTTGGATTAGAGCAGTTTCTGACTCAGATTGGATATATGAATTGATAGACTATAAGGTTTAAAGAAGCACTAGAAATAATTGCACTAGTTTGGTACGTTTTAAACGGTTCCCTTTGAGCTCCTAACTGGCCTTCATTTTATCATCAATGGACGAACAGACCTCTCCAGATTTTCGTAGTATCCAGGAGGTTTAATGTGGTTTAAGGAAACGTCTAAAAGCTGCTGTGTTGATGGCTGGAGCCAAAGCCTGTGCACCATCTTGTTCTTCAGGATTAGTCGGTCCTGGCCTAACAGAAACCTCTCTCACCCTCTAACTCCTCTCTCTTGGGGCTGCATCTAGTGTTCAGTAGCATTCATTAAATCCTGACAAATTCAGTTGTGCTGATGCAAAAGATTGATGATATGGTACAATATAGAGTAATACAAGGAACATAGTGATTTCCCCTCCTGGCTAATGCTTTAGAAATATCAGGAGAGCGTGCCACTGTTAACTTGTTAGATGCATCCCCATGTTTCTAACTCCTGGTTAACAAGTGTTGGTTTAAAGTATGTACCTGTTATTTAAATGCAAGGCTTCAAACACTAACTAACGTTTATGGAGTGTCCTTTCCTCTTTCTGTCTCTGGGAAAAGAATACGTATTTCTTTGCTAAGTAGTGGCCATTCAGGAAGTGAAATACCAACTTCTTGTACATTAAAGTTTTCAATCATATACTAGGAGACAGAGTTTAAGTTGTACCAACATTTTGTTGTTAGTCTCACTGTTGGAAATCAACAAGCAGCATAGCAAAATAATATTTTGTTTTATGATACAATCATATCAATTTCGATTGGTTGATTACTGTATTTCAACTCTGCGTTTTAAACATTATTATTTATTATCACTCCTTATAATAATTTGTTATAATGTATAGAAAAGTGATTCACAGTGCAAGTGCTGTTTTACCAGTTCAGTCCTTTTTGGTTTTTTCCCTCATCTTTCGAAATGATGACAGAAATGAACTTGCAACAGATATTTGTTCTATTCAGCTGCCTCAGCAGTTGAAGCAAAATGCCTGATAATTGATTTGCACTTAGTGGGTAGGACTATTGGCACTACAACAATGTCACTGCCCAAACACTGATGCCTGGCACAGATCAGCCTAACCTGTAAGCTTCTCACACGTAGCTAGCAATCCGGCAGAATGACATATTCTAAATGTAGTTCTGTCAGGAGGGCCTGCGCACAGGATGCATGTGGAAGCTGTGATTGTTAACTGGGAATGTCTGAAATGTAGCATCAGCACATACTGTAGGCATGTATAGCTTCTCCTTTACTTAATACAAAATGTAATATCTCTTTAACCTTGAGTCCCACCACTATTGTTTTACTTTTAAAGGGTCAGTTTACACACAAAAACAAAACTATCTTCCCCAGGGGTATCTAGCCATGAAGCCATGATGTAGATTTGGTTTTATTTGCTGAGTTTTAAAGGTACATGCCGATGCTTAATTTTTGTTGCTCAAAAAAAGAATTAAATTAGGAAAATAAAAAGCATTGAATGACCAGATATAATGTCCTTGCTATCTATCTTGTTATTTATAATATCCCACATACCTTGTAAACTGTTTTCATTAACGACTATTTTCAATTGAGTGTATAAAATAGTGATGACTGTTGATAATGAAGTCTGTGAATTTTTTATGATAAAAACGGACATCCTATCTGGAAAAAGAGATTGCTTTGGAGTTCACATTTTTCAGTGCTTCAAGTAACATTTTATTCCACTTGATTGAATTAGGGTGATCGTAGTAATTAAGTCTCAGCAGTCACTATCTGCCTGGTATGATACCACTAGGGGTTAAGTAGTTCTTTGTTTTTTGTGACTGGGGTGAACGGGCCCTTTAATTGTTGAATTAACATTTCTACTGGAAGCTGTTTTAAAATGTCTCACCAAACCTGCATGGCATCTTCTCTCAGGTAACCTGCACTGTGGAGTTTCTGTGTGTAGTTTGTCTAGAAGTTGATATGATACATCTACAGTGTTAACAAACATATTCATCACTATTTGTTTTTTTAAATGAAAGAGAACTTTAGTCTTACTGCTGAAGCATTTAGAGTTTAGGGCATATTGCGGAACATTAAATATATTCTTGTAAAAACAACAGGCACACTGTGATCATACATCGTACATTATTATAAATATTATTTTTTTTTATTGAAAGCTGGCATTGTTTTCTCTCATGCTACCAATAGGACAGGGGATATAATCTGACATTTGTATTTAGTTTACAGACTGCAAAGCAAAGTACATGGGGTCACAAGGTTTCTGTAGGATACCTTTTAATATATTAAATCAGACTGTCTTATGAGTTATACTTGTCTGAGCTATCCTCTTTTTTTGCCAGGTGGACGAACTGGAGGAGGCAGACAGCCAAAGGAAAACTGAAGAGGAGGTGACAGAGCCTCAGCCCATAGTGTTCGGTAAGTTAACCAGAGGGTTGAGATTTCTAAATAGGAGAAAATGGCCTGCAGTTTTTTTTTGGAATAAGCCCAACTGTCTGTAAAAGACTTGGTGGAAAATGGAAGTTGGATTTGAAATGTAACACTACCCAAACATATACTGATTGGATGAAGATGAAGGAACTGAAACTTTAAGCACATAGCCAAAAACGTTATCGTTGTTGTTGTCAAACTTTGACCATTTTGTGCACATTTAATTAAAACCAGACAGACAGAGGAGATCTGTCATTTAACTAAACAATCTTTTGCTAAATTAGTTTACTCCCAAAAGAAAACAAAATTATTCAAATTATTTCATTTGAAATGTTCCCTAGGCAAGTTTACTGATAACAAACAAAGACACCTGTTTGTATTTAAACCATCAGCAAATTCAGTATGGGCTTTTATCCAATGATATTTTTCTTCATGAAAACAATTTAAGCACATCATCTGGGAAAATCAGGACAAGGGCATGACTTGTGCCCAAAAATCGATTTGTTAGTAAATCATAATTTTTGGGATTATTTTCCACATAATGGCCATGTTACAAACAAAGAAAAACCTAATGACAAAGACATCAGTATTGGTAACAAAATTACTAAAAAAGTCTTTGACAAATGACATCTAAAGCAACATGCATACACTTGTCCAAAAGTTGAGATCTTGTCTGTGTGTGTGTGTGTGTGTGTGTGTGTGTGTGTGTGTGTGTGTGTGTGTGTGTGTGTGTGTGTGTGTGTGTGTGTGTGTTTGATCAGGCCAGCAGCTGATGTTGCCTGCCTCTCCTGCTCCGGTGGCTGCCCAGCCGCCGTACCCAGGCTACGGTTATCCAGCTGCCACGGCGGGCTTCCCTGCTCAGCCTGCCTACGGCTACAACATGTAGAGGCTTGACCCCGCCTCGTCCACCCCTCTCACCTGCACATACTCACACACCTTGGACCTAAACCACACTGAACCGTGCTGCTCTGGGTCTCAATTGGCGGCACGGAGACCCCTGAAACTGACCTGGTCCTTCATTCCCAATGAGACTGAAACTGCAATATAAATCCATCATCTCTACTTCTCCACACATACTGCAGAACGACCCGCTCTTACAAGATTGCTGTACCCTCCCCCCCTTTCTTTTTTCCACATGGACAGTATAATTGCATCCCTGATCTACACAGCATGAAGTCACCTCTCAGCTTCTAGAGGAATTAACACACCGAAGAAAATACAAGTCACACTAAACCACCCTGACCTTTTGCTGTTCCATATAGACTTTATTAACAATAGAGCTACTTTATTTTCAAAAAGATTCAGCACTGATGAGGAAGAGACTTGTTACCGAGGAGAGGAGGGGGCTTGGGTGTGTCTCCCTGGTCCCTTCTAAAGCACTGCTACGGCCTTATTTACTTTGAGGAGGCGGCAAAAAAACTGGCTCATTTGTTCATGTTAAATTTCAAAACTGTCTCATGCTCTGGTTAGACAGATGGTTACTGTGCAATAGTTTTGTTTGTCTTCTCACAACAGTTACACAAGTGTTTGCTGTATATGGACTGAGAACACTTGTTTGAGGTTATGGTACTGTCTGTGGATGTGTGTGTGTGAGTGTGTATGTAGCCTCTAAAGCTTTTGAGGGATACGTCAACAAACCAAGAGACACTCAATGAAATGTCCATCACCTGCAAACCTTTCAGAGCTGTTGATTGCGTCCATCGACTTTTTGGACTGCGGACATCTGGACTTCCAGTATGCTTGTGACAATAAGAAAGAGGAAAGAAAGAAAGAAGGTGAAATAATAATAAAAAAATGCTTTATGCTGTAGTCTGTGCATGTGCTGCCAAACTATAATGCTGCAACCAGGAGCACAATTTTCATGTTGCATATATCAAGTATTACTAATGTTGTGTGTGACGTTATATGAAACTTTCTCACCCGACTAACAGAAAACGGTGATGAAGCTCCTACAGACTCGAGTAAATGAAAACGCTGGATCATTAGCTCACATCCTGGTGCCAGTTGGTTCACAAAAATAATCATTATTGTACTGAAAACTGTATAATTTAAGCTATATTGAAATACCTAACTAATCAAAGAAGTCAGATATTATGGAATACCGTATGTATTGTCTATAGTGTGTTGTTGTAGTCTCAAAAAGTATAATGATTTTTGTAAGAAAATGACAAAATGCAAAAACAGCAGGTTAATAAATGGCAAAGTCTTGAGGCAAGGCTGCTCAAAGTAAAAGTTTAGTTGATTGTTTACTTCGACTGCTTTCCGACAGTTCCTTATGATACACTGAGGTCTGTCCCTCCGTGGTGAAAACTTTGGATTTGTCAAAGCAAAAGCTGCACACGACTGACTCCCTTTATCTGCACAAGTCGAGCATACAGAAAGAGGAATAAAGTTTACACACAGTAGTGTTGGTGCATTTTTTTTTAAATTCCTTCACATCTTAGGAAATATTAACAAGCTCTCTGTTGGTTTCAATGTCTATGCTTTGTGTTTCTGGAGGTGTGAACAGCTGGGAACATTTATGCCATGGTTTCTTTTGCTGTACCCTTTTTCCATCCCTTGCTACACTGACATTTTGGTTACCAAGCTGCCAAGACCCGATTGATGGTTTCTGTGTCTCTTTGTTCGGAGGGGGTGTAGCCGGGCTGTCTCGACCTAATACTGGCTGCTGTTGGGAAAACACAGAAGGTTTTGGTAGTAAAATATGTAATAACAGGGGAAACCGATTTTATTCTCCCTCTCTGAGCTGCATTTAAATGGTAATGCAAATCCTGAGAGGCTGCGCCCCGCCCTTTTTCTGTTGTGGAATAAAGGTGGCCAGCTTCCTCTCACCCCCTGACCCCTGTCAGTCGCACTACAGGCTTGTTGAAATTCACTTTTGTACACGCGGCAGATACGGAGAAACTGCTCCGGCCGCGCCTCCTTGCTTCCGGGTTGCTTTGCTCTCCCCTACGCGCTTCAGTCGTGATACAGCGTTAGTTACCATGGCCACACATCGCAGATATTGGCTATAGAAGATCCCAACTTCCTTGATAGTCCCGGGTTCCGCCCACTGTCAGCAGATCAGCTGGAAGCTCCGCGCGTCACCGGTATCAGAAGCGCATCAGACAGCATCCGTCCATGTGTTGCGCGCTCCAGCCTACTTGGGAAAACAAACTGCAAGCTACCTAATAGAAGAAAACATCACAAGACTAGATTTCTAGATATTACTGTTCATTTTACCGTCATCATGCAGGGTAGAGGCACATTTATCAGCCCTTTCCCCAGACCCCGGTGTCTGGCGGCCGCGGCTCCGGCGGGGAAAGCTAAACTGACCCACCCGGGGAAAGCCATCCTGGCAGGTAAGTTAATTAATTGTCAAGCGGAAAAGTCAGCGTTTGACAAAATGTCACTGGTTAAAATGCTGGGTGATTATAACTTTATTGTAATTATTGTTAAATATAGTCATAATCTGTGAAATTATGTTGCAACAATAATGCATACTGGAAATATCTATGAAGGCAAAACATGTAACCATTTAAACACTGATTTAACTTCATGTAGTCACACCCAAAGAAAGTCATGTAAGGTCAACCATGTTTTTGTTATTTTGCACAAACAGGTTTTCATTTCTAAATTATAAACGAGATGTTAGTTATTTGTTACGACTGTGCAGACGTTTTTTTTCCATTTCGTTTTATCTCGAGTCTGTTTGGCTGCACGGATCACATCCAGGGCGTTTCTCTTCCTTAATGACACGTTTCACTTTAGTTAGTGGAGCTGCACAGAGGAAGTATGTGAGAGCTGCAAAACATGTTTCTCAAGACAAACGATGAGCTGTAAAACGAGGTATTTTAACAGTGTTATAGATCTTCCACCAATTTCTGATTCTGACCCCCTGACCCTTGAAGCAGTTGTAAAAGAAAAAAAAAAATTTGTAAGAGTTTATTTCCCCAAGAAAAACAAGAGTTTTCTTACTGACAGTGCCAGAGGCAGATCTTACCTGCAGCACTGATGTGATTGTATCCATCTAATCTACAGATCACCTCCAGTGCACTTTACGTAATGGTATTAGAGTGGTTTGATGCACGCAGCAGTGTAGGGGACACTTTCTCCTGAGACAAGCACTAGCCATTTAAACAATGTCTCATGTATGAAGGTGAGCGAGAGGACAGACCTTTAATGTTAAGCATTTCTCTTGATCATATGATTTTCAGAATTTTCCTGGAATTGTACATTAAAATATACCTTTTCTTAGAGACATCAACCAAATTAATCTTTACCATAACTGATCGCAATCCATTTTTCTGGTGTACATAATGTTATATAAGATCTAAAAGTCCCTGAGCAGCTAATGAATAGACGTAGTTGGATTACTTTCTCAAATATAAATGATGTGCTGTAGTCTCTATACAGTCTATGGTTATTACCAGACAATTCTGCAACTGGAAAAACAATATTTTCCTCACAACAATCATTTAAATAGAATATAATGGGTTAACTCTATAGTCAATAAAATGTCCAGAAATATTGATATGACGTAACCAGAGAGTGACCAGACTTTCTTGGCTTGACAGCTTAAAAAAAAACAACACATAATTTATTATTGTATATAATATGAAACAGAATATTAAAACAATCTATGAAGTGAAGCTGCACATTCAACTAATATTAAGTGGAACATTTTAACAAATCTATGAATTGACTTTTTGGTTTAGCACCACTTCAGCTGATGCTTGTTTTAGCCATACCTGTGATTCATCAGTTTATCCCCGCTGAGGTTCAGACTCTCCTGTCCTGCTGCTCTACCCCCCCTCCCCCTTGTGTTGATGATCGGGTGCAGCAGATCCGTTGATGAAGCGCTTCACAGAGATGCTGCTGTATTAAGGTCACATGCTGATATTTGGCTGCACTCTGTTGATTTCAGTCTTGTTTTCTGGCACCACATACATCCTGAATATTTTATTGTTTTGAATTAATTACTTTTGATTGAAGATTGAAAAAACAATTTAAAGCTGCAACTTACAGTTATTTTAGTTTTCTGCTGTTACTGTGTAGTCATATGTTAACAGTAACATACACGCTGCTCTGTCAGCTGCTGTAAATGGGAAACATTTGCAATGCCCGATTCAATATAGATTTAGATTCATGTTAACACAATGGGACACACAAGAAACATATACACATCATACACAATGACAACAAATAAAGAATAACAAATACATTTGACATTAGAGACCGTCTACATTACCATCAAACCCTATGTCCACATATGCTTTATACCTTCCTATTGATATGGTACTTTAATTCAAAATAAAGATTATGCTCTAATGTATTTTGGAACTCGTTACTGTAAGCACCAATCTGCCCTGTCAACAAGGTGTATCCAAAGAGATTCAAAGAGGATTAAAACATATAAAAACAACTGTTGCATACATTAGTTATGTGTTACATGGTAGAGACGAAGAGAAAAAAGTCCCTCTACAGTCCCTACTCGTTTCGTCCTGTCAGCCACCGAGGAATGGAAATGTGGCCGTGGAGAGACCTTTCCCCTCCCCCCTCAGCCCCGTGGAGCCTGATTGACTGGAAATGGCCCAGTGTTGCTCCCGGTGTCGTTCAGCTCGTCTTCAGCCTGTCTGTCCAGTTTTGCAACAGCGGCATGACTTCATTCACTCTGTCTCAACACTGTGCACCCTCTGACTCCTCCTGATCAAGAAAGCATTGATTTATCACTGTCTTCCAAAGATTTTGGAAATGACAGTGTGTGTCAGTAGTAGTTTAATGATAGTACATTATTGGCATGACTCAGCAGTAGATTAACTCTCTTTTGGAATCTGCCCTGAGATGTCGTCTATCAAAAAGCTCAGCTGATTGTTTACATTGTCTCGATACCAAATCTCCTCACCTATCTGTAGCAGTGCATAAATCCAATTGACATGTCTCACAGTGTTGTGACATGCTAATGCCACTTAAAATGTATCTGTCATGTTTAGCAGTATGGCTGTGTGCTGATAGCCAGCCTTACGCACATGCCCAAAGGCTCTGTGTAGACAAAGCAAGAAGTAGAAGGTCAAAGCCTAATGGATTAAAGATCCCACATAGACAGTGGTTGGGGAGGATGGGTGCACATTTCCAAAGCTTTTAGAGGTCTGTGAGCTCTCGGCTAGTTCAAGTCTTCCCTCAACAGTCAGTGGTGATGACTGAAGATCAGACACGGAAGTAGTGAGAGCTTTATCTGTGTGAAGCCTTAGGGAGAGAGAGCGCTCTAAATGGGTCCCTGGTCCTGATTCACTGTCTGCTGTGCATTCATACACTGTTCTATTGTCGCATTCATTTATTACCCCTCTGAGAAGAGCCTAGAAAGCAGAGGGATAGACGGAGAGGGAAAGTATTTTCATTATTATCTTGATAACAGGATAGATTTGATTCTCCACTGAGAAAAGTGTGTTTTTATGTCACTTTTCCTGCTCTCTTTCCGTCTCTCTCTCTGGCCTCAGGGCAGCCTGTTAAATTCTCTGAGTGGCTGTCTCCTCTCAGGCTCAGAGGGCTTGTCAAATTGTGCGCTTACTCCATGTTGCCTCGGTGACGTACACAGTCTCCTCCCCTCCCCTGTGCTGATGCCTGCACACCCTGAGTACCAGGAGTTGCTAGATGATAAATTACAGTGCACCCCTTTAACACCTCCCCCCGCCTGTCAGCTACATATTGGTGTTATGCATCCACACAAACAAATAGCTGTGCAGAAATCAGCACAGTAATTTTAAATATGTTAGACCCATATGACTGCCGACTTAATAATACATTATTAGTTTCTTAATTGCTTGCTTCATTTCCGCACTACACATATGCTTTTAGATGCTTGCCTTATCATTTTCAACAACAGACTGATGGTTTCTATATATATTTTCTCTTTCAATTAGCCACTGGTTTTAATTGATGTCACTATTGTGTAGAGAAACTGGGCTTGTTTGATATAATTAATCAGGGTTGTCAGGTATTTGCTATAATTTGTCAAAGTTATATAATCACAGCAGGGTCATTCATTTTAAAGTAATTACCTTAGTGAAACACGTCGTAGAGTTGAAAGATGGTCGCCCAACAACAATCTTTTAAAGGCCTCAAAGTGTTGTTCTCTATCTGCTTCCTACTGAGTTATATTGAAGATTTTTAGAGAGTTTTGACAAAAAAACAGTTATGAATCAGTGATGTAAAGCATGGAAAGCCAAACGTTTTTATTCTTTATCTGGTAAGAGCCTTGCAGCTTTGTCTACTACTGTACACAGTGTCAAATCAACCTATGGGCAGTTGTCCCGTTCATGTAAATCAGCAAACAATCTGCATGCTGCAGTTAAAATAGTTCCTATGTAAAATTAATCAGCATCCTCCCAGTAATTAAACATCAGTGAAGCATTAGGGAGTGTTGAGCGGGACAGAGGAAGGCTTAAAGGCCAGGCGTCAGATGAATAATTCTTTTCATGTTTTGCTCTGGGCAAACAGGAATATGACGGTTCTCTTATTAGGACACCTCATGTTTGAAGTACATCAGTCCTCTGGCTATGTTCTCTGTTTGGACTGGAGATATAGACTTAATAACATCTTCCCCCTGACTCCAGAGAATTTAAAGGAATCTAAATAAGGAACATCTGGATGAATAATAAATTGATTATGCTGGAAAACTGCTTATGAATCTGCTGGTACATACACCAAAAAACACACGTACAGTAGTTACACACTTGACTGTTGGAATGAGTTTGTCTTAGCCGGACATGGAGTCACTTAAAAAAATATCGGTACCACTTTACAATAAGACTACCCTTATAAAAGGTTTACGAATAGTTTGTAATTCATTTATCAATTAGGTTATGAACACTTTATAAGTCATTCATAAGGATAGGGAGGCTGTGGCTCAGTGTGCTGGACTTCGAATTAGGGGGTAGCAAATTCGAGTCCCACTGCAGTCAGCATGTCGTTGCGTCCCTGGGCAAGAGACTTCACCTCAAATTGCTCCTGTGGGGATTGTCCACTGTACTGAATGTATGTAAGTCGCTTTGGATAAAAGCATCTGACAAGTGTCATGTAATGTAATGTGCTTTTATAAGACATGAGATAAACAGGGCAACTGTGACCGGTTGCTTGCCAAATAGTGAGCCCACATTTATCTGCACTGCTAAGTATTATATTGGCTACTTAGCTTACTTTGTCTTCTTCATCAGCCAGCATCCTTGGTATCTGTTGCTCACTGAGTTGATTGTCGCTAAGTAGCCAATATAAGGCTTAGTCATCTTGCCAAATAGTGAGAATGTGTTGATGAAAACTATGTTAGAACTGGTTTATAAATGGTTCTTAATGATTAATAAAGTGTTTACAACCTAATTCATAAACTAATTATAAATCCTTTATGAATCCTTTATAAGGGTAGTCTTATTGTAAAGTGGTACCAATACATCTTACATTTCAGTTTTTTGCAACACTGCTTTAAAAATATTTATCTTAAGGAAAATAAAATACACATTTTAGAACCTGCCACATCCAGACACCATGCTAGATAGTCAGCTGATCCAAAAATGAATGTTGTTTTTTTTGTGGACCAGATGTGTTGGATGCTCATTAGAGTCACCACAGCAGGCAGGACAAGATTTCAGAGACAGTTCTTCCCTGTCAGCTGGCGGCCTCTGTGTCTCTCTTTACGGTGAGAAAAGTGGCTCTGAAGTTGTGTCTGTGTGTGCAGCATGCATCAGTAGATTTGTGGAAATGTGTTTACACCTACACATATATAACGAAGTATAAGTTGTTGGATGGATTGTAGTGATATAGAGATTTGTGGTCCCCAGAGGATGGTCTTGTAAACCTCAAGTGTCGCTAGCAGGTTGACGTTTTCTTTATTTTTTATTGAAATTTCTCAACAATCATTAGATGGATTGCTCTAAAAGTAATTAAAAATGTCCATAGTGACCAGAGGATAAACCTCAATGACTTTGACGATCCCCTGACTTTTCGTCCATCCTGTTTTTAACGTGACTCTAGTGCAAAATGCCAGGTCCATAATGCAATGGATTTTCAAATTTGGTATGAAAGAACGTCATTAGAACCCCAACCTTAACACCTTCACACATCTTTGGGTGAAACGTGAACGCTCACAGGGAGCCTTCTCACCCAACCTCAGTAGCTCACTTATATTCATGTTGTCATCCATTAGAAAGAAGATTTTATAGCAGATTTTTAATATCGTGTACGTAATTAGTATGTGTAATTTTCAAATACAGGCGTAATTTTCACATCTGTAGTGTTGGTAGAACTATAAAATCACTGTCCATGCACAGTGTTACCTTCTATACCAGTGGTTCTCAACTGGTCAGGCCTCAGGACCCACTTTTTCCTTAGTCAATAGATCGCGACCCGAAATTTTGAACCACTCAAATCTATTCAACAAAAGATCCTGCAGTAATATACGCTTTGCAGTATACAATATTAATTAAAGTGAAGTACAGTGCATATATCCCTTATATCCCTTCACAGAACAAAACAATTCTTTTAAATAAGGTTTAATGAGATGATGGAATCAAAGCTGAACTGTATAACATAAAAAGGCACACGTGCTGAAAACCTAACCCCATAAGGGGGGTCTGGGGGGATTGTCCCCCAGGAGNCACACACAGCCAGGTGAGACACTCCATTAGAAAACCATCTGAACACACGTGATCCTTTTCTGCAGAGAAAGGGCAGAAACGTCTTCATGGCGTCTTCACCAGATAAGGAGCAGCTGGGAGGATTATTAAAATATAATCTCAATACTCAAACTGTGGCAGGAGAGAAGGACAACGAGGCTAGAACATATAATGTAGGAAACTAAGTTAGTTAAAAACATCTACTTTTACTTCAAAAACACAAATGCATTTCTTCTAGTTTATATTTTGGGGATTTAAAATATGAAATATTATTATTGTCAAATGTTATTCTATTTGATCCTCCTCTTCTTCATGATGTCTTCATCAGATAACGAGCAGCTGGCTCGCTCCGGCACCAACTGTCTGGAGAACGTTGTGATCCTGAACGGAGAGAAGTTCACTCTGGAGACCTGGGACAAAACCTGCACCTGCATGCTGGACATCTTCAAGACCACCATCCCTCACGCGTAAGATCTGCAGCACAAAGACGAGAGATATGAAGAGAACTAGTCGAGCGTTTGTATTTAGATCTGAACTAAAGGAAACTAGACTCAGGTCATGTGTTTGTTTCCCAGGCTGTTAACATGGAGCCCTGCAGAGGGAGAGCAGACAGACAAACAGCTGGTGAGGAAACCTACATGATATACCTATCTATTGCATGCATCTAGTTGTTGTTTGTTGTTGATGTTGTACACAGTAGTAACTCCGCCCCCTTTGATAATTAGGACTCCGTTTCCCAGAAGTCATTGGACATCCAGAGCCGCTCAGACGACCAAAACTCAGTCAGCAGCACCGAGCGGGTCGCCATGGAAACACGCCGACAGAGCCAGTACGGAAACACGCCCATCAGTAAGTGTGTGTGTGTGTGTGTGTGTGTGTGTGTGTGTGTGTGTGTGTGTGTGTGTGTGTGTGTGTGTGTGTGTGTGTGTGTGTGTGTGTGTGTGTGTGTATCCTCACTGTTAGTGTGTGTGTTCTCTCCTCAGAGCTCCAGGAGCAGCGCCTCTTCTCCTCTCTGCTGATAAAATGTGTGGTTCAGCTGGAGCTGATCCAGACCATCGACAACATCGTGTTCTTCCCCGCCACCAGCAGGAAGGAGGACGCAGAGAACCTTGCTGCTGCACAGGTACGCACACACACACCACACACACACACACACACACACACTTCGTCCTCCACGCCAAACAAATGACTTCAGGTCTCATGTTGTCCTAGTCAGGTTTAAATCAGGTTTCTGTCTTCTAGTCCTGTGCTCTGTGATTAAAGTGTGTGTGTGTGTGTGTGTGTGTGTGTGTGTGTGTGTGTGTGTGTGTGTGTGTGTGTGTGTGTGTGTGTGTGTGTGTGTGTGTGTGTCATGATTCTGCTTAGTGGTGCTCAGTTTTGTATCATTTAGGGATGTCATGCTTTAAAACATTTTGGTGTGGATTTTAACTAATAGTTGAATCACACAATTTCAATATTAGAATTTGAGAATAAGATCACATTGAGATAAATTACGCTTAATGGTTATGTTAGATAAGTGTGCAGCCTTAAGTAAAAGCCATTTTCCTTATTGATTTCCTTTATTAAATCAGTCGTTCCCACAGAAAAGGGGGGTGCAGACAAAGAGAACACGGTGAGTCAGATGCTTTTAAGGCTTGAGCAAACTGAGACGTCGCTTATGCAAAAGGCCACGACTGTGTGCATAGAAACTTTGGGTATTTCATTTGAATTACACTGCCATCTACTTATAGTCCTTTAGTGTGTGTCCTGGGTTAAATATATGTTTTTATCTTAAGTGGAGACTTGGCTTTGAGGTGTCACAGGGATAAAGGTTGTGTTGACAACAGTGACGAGTGCAAAACTGCAGAGCTAAATCGCTCACATGCATGTTTAAACTGTAAGAAAGAACACTGCCTCACTAACAGATTTGTAAGACTTAATTTTCTTAAAACAAAGAACATTTCTGCCAGTAGTCTTAGTATGAGAAACGTTTTGAGTGATCTCATAACTCCAAACAAGAAACAAGATAAGATGGATAATTACATTTAAAAAATGTTTTGAAACTTGTTGATTTTACGTGAATTTATGTTATTCTCCTGTTTAAAGAAATAGGATTTTAGGACTCAATTATCGACAAAACGACTGGTTCAAGCTCTGAGTCATACTGTAGTAACACAAGAGACATTAAATTCCCCACAGAGAGTTGGAGGAAAGCAGCATATGAATGCCCCAGTGTATCTGGATTTTCCAAACAAAAACATATGCCATGAAAATAGTTGGAAGGATCACTTTATCACTTTAATATTCTTCATGAAGAGGCTTTTTTTTAGGGTATTGTTTGTAATCAAATGGGAACTCTTGACTGGGAAGTCTTTTAAAAGCATCTGAGCTACTATTCTTTTCTTCATAAAACATCTCAACTGGTATTTCCCAAAAACAGATAGACAACCACTTCCTGTTGAAGCCACTTCTCTTTGTGCCAGATTTAGATTGTCCATGGGACAGAAAAGGCATTTCAGTTTGTGACCATTCATGGGTTTTTGAATGTCTCGTGTTCTGACTAACACAAATACACATTATGTACAGTAACATTTTCCTCATAATGTTTTTTTATTTTTTGGGGGGGCCTGTCTTTATGTCTGTGTGTAACCACCCGACGTCTGTGTGTATCCCTTGCCCAGTGCTTGGTTTCATGTGTCATTGAGTCAATGGAGGGTCTTGGCCTGGGTAATGGAGCCCCTCCCTGCAGCCTGAGCAGATAATTAAATTAATGTCAGCCCTCTTTCCATCCTCCCTCCCTGCCTCGTGACTCATCGTGTTGTGATTCGGCCTCGCGTTTGGACACTTGTCCTCATCCACTCAACTCATCCTCTGTGCTGGTTTCAGGCTGAACTCTTACAGACGCTTATTCATTCACTTCTGATTTCTTTCTTTTAGTGTATTTTCAATCTAGATAGATAATTTGAGAGGCAGATAAATTGTCTCACACAACCCTTTCCTCTCCTCTCAAACAGCACAGGCGCTGTGTAGTTTAGCCGTGGTAGGAACAGTTGATTTATCTTTGCTCTACTCGTTACTCTTCCTCCATCAGCTGAGGCGCTTTTAATGTTTATGGAGGGAAAGCCATTTGTGGAGTCTCTGTAATGATCCATAACGTAATGGCACATCCCTGCAATTCATAAAGGGGATGGGGAACTGAATCAGGCTTTCTTAGGCTGCAGCCAGGCAGGCATGGTATGATAGGTTTAGGCAATATGTCAACAAAGCTTCCTTTTCCTGCTTGGGCATTGGTTTTTTGTTCACATTAAAGTTAATTTATACCAATTCTTTGTGCTCCATATATTAACAAACAATGATTCTCTGTGTTTTTCAGGGGGCCTTGCAGGTGGAATAGAGATCTGCATCACCTTCCCAACAGAGTATGTCAAGACCCAGTTACAGCTGGATGAGAGGGCCAATCCACCCAAATACAGAGGAATAGGTGAGCTTTTTGTATGTTAATGACAATGTTTCTGCAGTTTCGGTTCTGACATTTTACATGAATTTTAAGAGAAACCAAAAAGCATCTATCTATCTATCTATCTATCTATCTATCTATCTATCTATCTATCTATCTATCTATCTATCTATCTATCTATCTATCTATCTATCTATCTATCTATCTACAGTATATTCTGTACTTCATCGTGTCTCTGTGGTTCTCTCAGGAGCTCATTATATAATTACCCACCATCCCCAGGTACATTAGGGATTCTGGCAGGCTGTCGCTTGTTTATATGACTTAGAACAGACCGTTGCACACCCACCATTAATACACACACACACACACACACACACACACACACACACACACACACACACACACACACACACACACACACACACACACACACACACACACACACACACACACACACACACACACACACACACACACACACACACACACACACACACACACACACACACAGGAAGTGTTATATTGGCTGACTCGCTGAGGATAGGAGACCATGCTAATGAGTGCTCGAGACAGCTGTTGCGTCTCTGCTCAGTCGTGCACTTGGCTAACTAGCAGAACTTTGATAACTGGACTTCGAGACATCTCCAAGAGTAAGCCATAGATTAAAAAAAAATTAAAAAAAAGATTTGGGGAAAACAGCCTCTGGATTAGCTAGGACAGATGTTCCTCTTTTGGTGTAAGGCTCGTTCCATACCAAAGACACAATCAATAAAAAACAAGATAATAAACTATTTAATTAAAAACATCAAAATAAACATTTTCTTCCTGCAGGGGACTGTGTGAAACAGACGGTACAGGGTCACGGAGTTAAAGGGCTGTACAGAGGACTCAGCTCACTGGTGTATGGATCCATACCCAAATCTGCTGTCAGGTGAGTCAAATAACTGAAATGTTTACTGTAAGAACATTCACAAGAAATATATATTTGCTAAATTAAATTTGCAACATACATTTCTACCTACAGTATGTAAAGTAGCTCAAAATGTAAAATCCATATACAAATAATAATTGAACACTGTTACATGTGATATTACAGCACTTTACATTTTCTGAGTTTTTTTTAAATATCATATATAGTATATATGTTATAATAAATGTGTGCAGTAAAGGCTGGAATAAAACGAGCACGTTTAGCTGAGCTGTTGTGATCTTTTACCTGGTAACACTTACAGTAGGCCTACTCACACGTTCCAATTATTCTGCTCCATTACCCACAATGCAAGGCATAAATGCCACACTAGCCTTCAGTATAATTACATTATTCTTTTACAGCAATGACATTTATCTTCAGACAAAGCTGCTGTGTCTGAGTCTTTTTTCCCCGTTTCATTCTTTCGCTCCTTCTCTGTCTTTCTTTCTTTCTTGTGATTGTTTGTGTGTGTGCATGTGTGTGTATGTGTCATGGGAGTAGCCCTGCTGGACCTGCCTGTCCATCAAGCAGACAGGTCCAGCCAGGCGGAGCGATGATGCCACTCAAAAACAGGCTGGGTCTCAATAGGGGAACTGAGATAGAGACTTGTGTGTGTGTGTGTGTGTGTGTGTGTGTGTGTGTGTGTGTGTGTGTGTGTGTGTGTGTTGGGCATCGAGTAGCAGAGAGATTTAGAATATTTCCTGGTTCTGCATATGAGATATATAAAATATATAACCTGTTGTTTGCAAGTTCTTCTTTTCAGTTTTATTATTGTGTTAAATATCTTATGCAATTACTTTGAGTGTACCGATCTCCATTATGCTGCCTACTGCTGGCATCAGCTTCCTTTTGAATGGTTTACAATATTTTATACTTCTATATTTACTATCCTGTGCCTGTAGAGCACTTGTGTACGATTAGGTGCTATATAAATAAATTTGCCTTCCCTTTAGTTTATTTACAGCAAAACATGAAAAACTGATTAAAAACATGGAACATGACGGGGAGATTTAAAGCCGTTGGAAGCAGTTCGATTTAGATTTATTGAGAATACCGTGGCACTTTCATTGAACATCACTTCTCCTGAGTCGCTTGGTCGATCTGTTCTCTTCTTACTTCCTCTAGCATCCTTCCCCTCCCCCTGTATATCGCTCCTTTCCTCCTCAACCCTCTTTCTCCCCTATCCCATTAACTGATTGCCTGTGCACCATCATGCGTCACACCGCCTGCTTGAGCTATCAGAGGGACAGACAAGAGAGCCTTTGACCTTTTCCTCCCCTTAACCCTTCATCCATATTTACATCTCGCCCTTGTCTGCCCAGCTTCCTTTCTTTCTTTCCTTTACAGTCTCCAGATGGCCCTTTTCTCTCTCTTATTCACCTCCTCTTGTAATCAGCACAACTGACCTTGTAGAAAGACCCACTAATGAAGATTTGGCAGCACTGTCCAGAATGACTCATCTCCGACTGTGAATGTCGGCCAAAACGCAATGTGTCACATTTGAACGCTGAAGTTTAGTCCACTTGTTAAATGGGGAGAGGAGTATTCAGGGAGTAAATTGGCACAGGACCAGGCCTGACAGTGGCATATTTCTCTCCAGCCGCTTTTAACCAATAGCATTTGTTTCACAAGGTTAGGCATTAAGTGCACCGCCATCTCGGTGCAGCCTAAGTACAATCTTTCATTTTTTATTCTCTCCAAAGCCAAAACACTATTTGTAACGAGCAAGCGGTGTGCATAAGAGAGCGGAGGATGGATTTATTTTCATGTGTTGTTTGTTTCGGTTCAACAGTAGGAATCAGTTAATTGTGTAGTCTTTCAGGACTGAATGTGTGCAAGGAGTGAGACAGAGGAACAGATGTGGAAAGTTAATGAGCAGAGGAAAATGTTCAACTAAAAAAGCAGATGGGAAGAAAGGCACTGAGACGGGTAGAGGAGATGAGTCCTGTGATGGCGGCAGGTAGATGGTTAAAGCAGACTAAGAAACGTCAGAGGGGAAAACAAAGCATTCATCAAGGCCAAGTATCTGTCCTCCCCCGCCCTTTTGCTAAATGTACCGGACAGCATCCATCTTTCTCTACAATTGAATTCCTTCTATAAATAGCATTTCTTGCACAGGACTTACTGGCACAACATTTTCTGATTGCAGAGATACATAAAACACACCTGTGTCTCTGTCGCTCTCTCTGGGCTGGACTCCATGGCAGCTGTTGCTGGTCACTCTCCGGTTACTGAGACACCATTTTATTGGTGCATCATTAATTAGTGCCCAGTAAACTAAGGACAATAAACTAAAAGCTGACATCATATTCTGAAATGAGAGCAGTTTTTTTTCTGAGGTGTTTGTTGCCCTGTGGTTATAATGTATTAATAAATGTATGAGTGGAAACATCCTCATGTACTTCCAGAAAAAAGATAATTATCCTGCTGACGTTGTGCAGGATAATTATCTACTGTGTCCTTTTTCACATTCCATAGTACCACAAGTATATTCTGCTATTTTGCAGTACTCTCATCTGTATGTTTTCTTTTACAAATGTACTCAAGCCTTTTACTTGATCATCTTTACATACACTGTGATCTTGGGTTTTTAAAGCGGCAATAATCCCAAATATATATATATGTATATATATGTGTTTCTTGCCTTACATCAATCCTGTGTTAACGTGTCCCATAATTCCCTACTGTCTCTGTTCTGTCCCTTCAGGTTCGGGGTGTTTGAGTTCCTCAGCAACCGTGCGAGGGATGAGAACGGTCGCCTGGACAGCACCAAGGGCCTGCTGTGTGGGCTCGGAGCCGGCATCTTGGAGGCTGTTTTCGTGGTGTGTCCCATGGAAACTGTTAAGGTATGTTACCACCTGATTTATTGTCCCAGAGGGATACTTGATTCCACAGCCACTACACAGAAACACACAGATATACAGTATGTTTAACAACAGACAGATAGCAACAGATGGATATAGACGTGGCATCATGCAGATAAAGACAGTATGCATTATCTTATTGTGTACATTAATTCAATGTTCCTCTTGACAACAGTGTCAGCAAGGCTAATCTGCTATTTCAGAAGGAACAAAACTCCGGCGGGAAGCTTTTCTCCATTTAATTGTTCTGTATCTCTGACCAGATGGAAGTAATGTATTGTTTTGGTATATGGGATGATCACTCTCATTTAGCATCTGAGATATTTATGATCCGCAGATAAAGCACGCTGTTTTTCTTAGACTTTCCTAAATATAACATCTGCTACATTACTATAACAAATCTCAGCAGCAGACACATGTGATAACACTCTTCTCAGTTTATTATAATCTCAGTAGAATTGTTTGATAAGCATTGTGTCTGTCCGTGCACATTGACAGTATCATTTAAAAGTGACTTTGAAAGAAGACCAGACTAAACATTTGTTCCGTTTTTATCACCTTGTGTGTGTGAAAAAAAGCAAAGCAATATTTCATGTTTTGGTTGACCTTGTTTTTTGTTTTTTTGAATCTCTGAAGGTTAAATTCATTCATGACCAGACATCAGCCAACCCAAAATACAAGGGCTTCTACCATGGAGTCAGGGAGATCATCAATGCCCAAGGTAAACACCAGCTTCAATGCATGTAGCTCACCTGCCATCTCGTGGTCAGACTGGGTAATGCAGCTGCAAACATAATGTTATTAAAACATGTTGCACCCAGACATGATGATTTTTTATTAAATATAAGAGCATAATAAATGTACCTACTTATCATGCCTTACAGGAATAAGAGGGACATACCAGGGTCTCACTGCCACAGTCCTTAAGCAAGGCTCCAACCAAGCCATTCGGTTCTATGTGATGACCTCTCTCAAGAACTGGTACAAAGGTCAGTGTGCATCAATATTTTCTGTATGTGTTTATCTGTTTATAAGTGTGAGAGATATTTAAAAAGACCAATACTGCTGATGGGCTGGTAAATGAGTTGAGGTATTTGTTAAAGTAGCTCCTCTGTAATGGTTTAGCCTAAACACTTCATGATCCTTTGAGAAGCAGAAGTCTGCCTGCAAAGAAATGCAAGCATACAGACTGGGAACAGTTGGGGTTTGGTCATAATGGATTATAAATTATCACCATTTATTTTGAAATCAGATTTGAAAAAGTAAGCACGTAAAACTGTATTGAAGTTATATTGACAAGGATTACTTAATAACATTTTTTATTACAATTTTATAAAATATGAGACTTTGTTTCATGAAAACTGGTGCTATTACTTTCAATAAAAGTTTGTTGCAGCTTGTTTTGCCAGTACTGTTAGGATAAGGATCATTTGATTATTTGATTTATATAAGTATAAATGTGCAATATTTTTAATAATTGATTTTGAAGTTAATATAACAAATACTTTTTTTTACAATTTATAAAAAATAAAACAAATCATTTCAAATATATTCATGTTAGATTAGATTTCTATGTTTTCCAATGGATTATGTAACTGCCATGTAATTTGATTACAAAAATGAACTTCATTCAAAATGTCCTGACCCAGCAATAGTATGCTATGAATGTTACTCTAATGCTGCATAGTGTATGGAATTGGGACACAGCCGTCTGAGCTGCTGATAGTAACTACAGTACGCACTCAGCTGAGATGTACCAGGACTGAAATTGCATCAAAGCATTCACTGTTACTGACTCCTCATGTTATGTCCTTTCACCAGGTGACAACCCCAATAAAGCCATGAACCCCTTGGTGACGGGAACGTTTGGAGCTGTAGCTGGAGCCGCCAGTGTCTTTGGAAACACACCACTAGATGTCATCAAGACAAGGATGCAGGTACATTACTCGATGGCTGAGATTAAACACAGGTTTTTGTGTTCTTTGCTGGCATTTTGGTTGAAATTGTTTTGAGTTGTTACCACCTGTTGTCATTGATTAGAAATAACAATACCTTTCTTTTCTTTCCAAAGGGTCTGGAAGCACACAAATATAAAAGCACATTGGACTGTGCATTAAAGATCATGAGACACGAGGGCTTGGCAGCGTGAGTACGCCTTCACTTTGTTTTGTTTTTGCTTTGGTTTATAGAGTTAGGTGCACAGCAGGCTTTATCCCCTCTTATCTCTGCTGCTCTACTGCTTTTAAAGCTTGCTGTTGTAAATGGAAACACAAATTATTGACTCTAGTTCAACCCAATTATTTATATAGAGTTTATATAACACAATATCATATTCCATATATATATATCCACTCCTGTTTATTATCTACCTACTCCCCCTTGGCACTATCCTCCGTCATCATAATGTCCATTTCCACTGTTACGCCGATGATACCCAGGTCTACATTTCCAGCAAACCCAACACTGCCCTCCCCACAACCTCTCTCACCAACTGCCTCCAGGACATCAGGAGCTGGATGAGCAGGAACTTCCTAAAACTCAACGGCAGCAAAACCGAAGCCCTGCTGGTTGGCACCAAAACCATCCTCTCCAAAACCCCATCCTCCCCTGCCTCAAACCTCATCATTGATGGCTACTCCATCCCTTTCTCTGGCCAAGTTAAGAGCCTTGGTGTCATCCTCGAAAGCTCCCTCTCATTTTCACCTCACATAAATAACATCACCCGGACTGCCTTCTTCCACATACGTAACATCTCCAGACTCCGCCCATCCCTTTCTCAATCAAACACTGAAGTCCTGGTCAATGCATTTTTCACGTCCCGCATCGACTACTGTAACGCCATCCTCTCAGGCATACCCACCAAGCTCATCAATAAACTACAAATCATACAGAACTCTGCAGCCCAGATCATCACCGGCACCAAGGCCTCAGAACACATCACTCCCATCCTCATCCAACTCCACTGGCTCCCTGTTCAATCCCGTATCAACTTCAAAAACCTACTGCTCACTTACAAAGCCCTACATAACTAGTCGTGGAGAAACAACTGTAGTTCTTTTGAGAGAAAAAATTGTGTGTCAGCATACAATATGTATGTAAACCCAAGTAAGACTCTTATGTGGTTGTCTAGTTTAATGTGCCTGATATTGTGGTTCCAGGCAAAAAACACTCAACAGAGATGGAACCCCTTTCACTACACAATAAAAAACAGACAAGCAGAAGGACTAAAGTATCTTGTGTCCAGTTACCAATATTACGAAGAGAGATAGTCGTCCGCGTGTCTTTATTGCGTGCAACAATCTTCATCCATTGACTCTATCGGTCTCATGTCCACACCAGATGGAAAATGAGTGGTACCCTGTATGTGTATCTCTACTTAATGAACACATCGGGACTACTCTAGTTTGTCTGCACTAAGGATCGATGCGACCAAACGTATATGTATGTCTCTCTGTGTCAAGGAATAATTAACCGGTGACTGTTCTAATGGCGCATTATCGTAACTGCTCGCGCGATTACAACAACGTCTCGTCTTGCACAAACAAAGTCCGCGTAATTAAACTGTAGAACGTCGCGTGACGTCCTATTTTACTTCCAGACAATCGTTAACCTCCGCGCTCATTTGTCTGTGTCGAGCAGTTGAGGTGTTACGTCGTCTACCGAAAGTGAGTATATTGTTGTTTGTGTGTGTGTGTGTGGTGTGTTGTGTTGTGTGTGTCGTGTTTTCTCTTGTGTGTTGTGTCTGTGTGTGTGGTGTTGTCGGTCGTCTGCGTGTGTCTGTGTGTGTGTTGGGTAGTGGTCTCGGGTGTGCTGTGTGTGTGTGTGTAGGACTACGGAAAATACGAGAGTCTCGTCGCCGTCGTAGAAAGTATAGGTCGAATAGAATGTCAGTTGGTACAGCAATCTTTCTCGTCTCCGCCCAGGGTAACGACATTTGGAGTCGACGACCGTGTGACTATGGTGACAGAGACGGACACACACACCACACAGCACACACCACACGCACACACACACCACACACACCACACACAAACACACACACCACACACACACACACACACACAAGGCACCGTCATAGTGTCGTCACAAAGGAGGGTGTGTGACTGTAGAGATGATATATGTCCACCAAGTGTTGATGGGCTCATTGTCACATTAGGAAGTTGGCTCTGACTCGGCCAAAGTCAAATATAGGTAAGAGTCTGACTGCGAGTATATTTAACGTGCCGTTAAACGGGACACTCATAACGCGTACTGCGTCTTGAAGAAGTTACCGCAGAACACGCGCACACGCATCTCTAGGTGCCTCGAGATGGAGGACCAGATACATCGTCCCCTGCCCCGACCCGGGAGCGTCCCTTTGTGTTCTTCCTTGATGTTGTGTGGTCGGGAGTCAACTCTTCATAACAGACATGTAGGGTTCAGCGCCCTCGCAGCGCGTTTTAATGTGTATGTGTGTGTGTATACCAATTAATGTTGTGTCCAAGGTCCTTCTCAACGACCCTTAATATGGGCACCGGGCTGATCTTGCTTCTCGCATGATTGTCAGCACCACAGTCGTCATAGGACCGTCTCCTCTTCGTTACTAGCTTCACTCTCTGTATCTCTGGCGATTGGATGAGTTTGTATTGTTATTATTACTATCCAGGTCCGGTAAGAGTTTGTAGTTTGATGATAGTGAGGGGACTTGGATAGTAACGTCACAGTCATGAAATCGGCGGGGAAAGATGCGGGAGGTAATTTTCTCATCGGATTTTTTCTTACTCTACCGACCTTACTCTGAATACTTTTTTTCTATCCCGTGAATACATAGATATAACTATTACTTATATAAGTTCTACTAAGTCTAATTCTCAAAGTGCGTTTGTTTTTTTCTAAAACTGAGTCTGTATGTTTTTCTTTAGCCTATGAAACCACGTTTAATTGCCTATAAGACTCGATGTGTGGATGTGACGATAGGTTAGGAATTGTTTGCATTGTCTAGCAACCACTTGGTCACTTGTAAGAGCGCCCCTGAACGATTATGTATTTAGCCCATCGAAGTATAAAAAGCGTGGAAGAGTGTTCGACTCAAGTTACAAGGATGGAGTATCGTTCTGTCTTTTAGTTTATACTCGGCCAAGTGAGTGTCGTGGTACCGGCGGGTGACTCTAACGATAATTCTTATCGACGAGCGTGACAGAGTGTACACAACAAGAAGAGTTCTTTGTAGTGTCATCCCAACTTCCTCATTAGAAATTCTACACAATCCATTCTATGTCAAAAACCCGCTCTCTCACGTAATAGCGTTGACTGGGGATTAAGATACAAATATATGAATTGAGTCTGCAGAAGGGAGTACCCTCCGTATATAGCGACTTGAGGGCAGTACAGGTGGTTAATACTCAGTAGGGTAAAGAACGAGAGAATTTGTTGACGAATCTTTGTTCACCACTGTTAATTTTTATGGCTTTGTAGTGGCCGCAGGTTTACGTGCTCCAGACTGGGGTCCAGATGTAAAAGGTCGTTTTGGTTTGTGTGACTCGGGAGTTAAGGGGGTTTGGAAGGTGAAGGAGGTGCGTGGTTGACGGTAGCGTCCTGTTTGAGAGCGTCTCTCGACCTGTACTCAGGTCACCAGCTTGAGAAGTAGAGGATATATAGAACGTGCCCGATGTCGTTTTTTGGCCTCAATACGAGATATACAGATCCGAACCTCAGCCCTGTATTGGCCTTATTGGTGACGCGAGTCTAATGAGTTTCTTGGAGTAGGAGCTGGGAATGACTGATGGGTGCTGAGTACGTAACTACCGATGAGCGTAGACGTGGAATAGACCGGTTCACATTCTCGCGATATCACCACACTATCCACCTACCTGTTATGGACTCTCTGTATCCGAGGGAGCTATCTATGCTATCAGCTATAATAAGTCGGTAGATGTGATGCTTTTCATCCTATGTGCTATGTCCAGCCGGACACCCTACTATTGACGGAGAAGGTCGTACTCGAGGTTGTAGGGTCTGATAGGCGGCCGGAATGGGTAACAGAGTTAGCTTTATCTGTGACTACTCTAAGGTACCAGTTCTACCGACGCTCAACACTAAGTTGCAGGCGGCACCTACGTAGCTCTACTGAACATTGCCTATCTACGGTAGCCTGAGAAGCTCACGTACTGAATGTGTGTTCTTACCTATCTCACGAGTCTGTATTTGATGTTGACGTACTACATCGTCCATTGGCTTGAAGGTACGATCCTGATGTGAGCTCCTAACGCTTATATGTGGCGGCCCGCTGGTGATCTATCTATGTTCCCCGGATGGTCTTGTGTGTGACGGTGTGACCGTATCTACCTATCTACGCTATACTATCTGCACCTATCTACCTACCTATCTACCTATGCTACCTATGCTACTATCTGATCTACCTATGCTAATTATTCTATTTATCTAGTGCTATTCTGACAAATTCTTTCAACGTGTCAACAACAACAATCCCGATCAGGTCAACAACAACAACAACAACAAACAACAACCAACAACAACAAGCAGATGGACCCGGCATTGCAAAGAGGAAGTCGGCTCCAGAAAAGAGGCACCATTTACCATGTGCCGAGGAGACACCAGCAAGAGTTTACCTGCGCCCTAGCGCCGTGCAGCCAACTTAGGCAGTCCAAGTACAGCCTCTGCCGTACGCTACCGGGCAGGCTTCGCTCGAGGTTGTGCCGAAGCAAGACTAACCACGTCGGAGGAGTCGTCACTCGGCACGTCGTTGCTGACGCCAAGCTGTCCGAAATTCCCACTTGACCCACGAGTTTCAACTTGGACCAAGGAGGACTTCCTTTCTGTTCCTCTGTTCTCTGTTCCTCTGCTGGTTAGTCTCCTACGTAAGTTATTTATGTTAAGTTTATTTCAGCCTGACTTCGTAGGGAAAAACGAGGCAGTAGGGAGAGTCATTGTATGTCTTCGAGGTCTATTCTACGTGCGACTTGCCGAGAAACTCGTCGAAAAGAGAGTGCCAGGACGACAATACAAGTTACCAAACAAGACAAATAACAAGATCTAGTAAGGCACGGACAACTACACTGTTTACTCCGGACGACACTTGTTCAGTGTAGAAGTCTGAACTAGACTGGTACGGATTCATTAATATAGCAGGTCAGCATGAATAGCTGTTCAGGGCTGGTACTCCATGAAGGGTTAATTTTCTTGTGTATTAAAAAGAAACTTGCTCAGAGTCATGGACCAACCTAAACATGCTGCATCTGGCAGCAGGTCGACGAGCAAAGAGAGACGAAGGGTAGCTTCGGTCACCTCGAGGCTCGAGTTCTCGTTAGGACTACTTGCCTCAGAGAGGCAGGTGTGCAGACGTCGTGCGACGCTTCATGCTTGGCTAGACGTTTGTGTTGTAGTAGTGTCTTGTTAATTACTCCTGTATAGATCTTTTGTCATAGCTAAGTAAAAGATTCTATTAAACTGACTTAATTAAAGAAAAGGACATAGCAAATAACCGTCCCTTAGATAAATTGTAATACTGTAGAGAAATGACTATCATAAGTAGGTGTAGGAGGGCGGTCTTATCAAACAAAGACAAACAGAAAATTGGTGTCGACACCAGAGTCTGTAATGGTCTTTGTTGTAAGAAGAAACGAGCGTTCTTAGGAGGAGCGGTAAATTCTGGCGGAGGGTATTAAGCACATAGGGCGGTTATAGACATGAAATCGTAAATGTTGTGTCCCACCTCCACGTGAAGGCGATTGTTGTTAGATGGGTCGTGTTTGTTGACCGAGCTTTATACTAGTTGGTAGACCCCAACGCTTGTAGTGGAAGAACATTGGACAACAGATGTCAATGAAGTTTTGGTCTTTGGGCCATTTTAAAACATTTTGCAAGGACAAGTTTACACGTTTGTGAATAAATCCTTCCCTGTGAAACCCCTCTACACAAATAAGACATAACAGAAAGAAAGTGGGTAAACATCCAGTGTTATGAGAGTCCTCTCTTTCGTATATATGTATATTGCAACTCAGAAAAAACTTTCAGTTACTTTTCAGTTTGGATCCGTACTTCTAGGATGGAGAGGTGACTAAAAGGGGAACACATACGCATTCTGGTGCCCAGAAGGAATCAATCGACACACAGGCACCAGTCACCCACAAAAAGACAAGATGGAACAGTACAAAAGGAAGGACACATACACCAGAGACCCAGAGAAAGGGACACGAAAGGACAGACAGCAATCAAAGGACCACACAGATTAAAGGACTAACAAAAGTGGACAGTAGAGAAGAACACAAGGATTCACGAGTAGTAGTGAGTCGGCGGGCACTAACAATGTGGACACAGTAACAATGTGACCGAGGGACACAAATAAGTGGGACAGGAGGGTCACGAGCGTCACAGTCGAAGCAAAACAGAGAACAGTACAAGGTCCAGATTACGCAAACGCCAGATAACGGCTACCAGATACGAGAGTAAACGACGATAACTTTTCAAAAACAGAGGAGTGGTGGGGAGACTACATTGTTCTAAAAGTAAATAAAACAAGAAAAAAAAAAACAACAGTAGAGTTGACTCTAAGTTATCACTGAAAAAACATAGTAGAACGGACGAAAAAACCTTTTTATTTCATAGGTCGGTTTATGAAATGGAGGGACAGCAGAGACCGACTGCCGGAAGGAGCACGTTAACCCAGGATGGAGGATTCACAGACTCCATAGTGTGTCTGCTCCGCTACCCGACACGTCCCCAGTGCCAGTACGTTTTCGACTGGGCCGGGCACACCTTAGGCAGTTCTCCACTTGTGAATATTATTATATGAGGTGTGTAAAATGAAAAATCCCGCGGAAAGTACTGTCGGTTCCTTGTCACATCAGTTAAAACAATTTGTTTTTGTTGTCGTTTTTTGCGATTAGCCGTTGTCTTGTACTTATGTTTTGTGTTTGTGGGTCCTTGGTGAGTAGCCTCCTCTGGTCAGTTCACCTTGTGGTTTACTGTATATTACCCCCCTCGTGATGTCACTCATCCGTCTAAACCTTGTCCACTCAAAAAATTAACCCTAAGACTTATCACCACTAACTACAGACTGACAGCCTACACGCCGCCCCTCCCTCAAGGTCTCAGCCGCTCGTCACGTCGATCTTTCGGCTCGTGTGGTACCATGCTGCTCTCGCACCCCCTTATGCGCAATCGTCGTGGTCGCCTTCTCCTCGCCTTCCCTCGGCTCTCCCCCACATGAGGACTTCTACCAGTCGTCTATCCC
>NW_011358929.1:83573-87799 GCF_000735185.1 Notothenia coriiceps | reverse complement strand
CCCCCCTATGTGAGGTCCACACACCACCTATAAAAATAACACTTTACCCCTGCTTACACCTATATGCCGTGAGCTGATTATCGAGCCTTCATTGTAACAGTCGCGGGTACACTGTGTGTGTGTGTGTGGGGATTATTGCAGTAGAACATTCCACTGTAGCGACCAGTACATTAATGGGAAACCCTAAATGTTTGAGCACCCTCTATGAAACGTCAAGCTACCCCACAGCACCCCCAAAATAGAATCTCTGGCGCCGCCACTNTTTTCAGAGTGTACCAGAATGGGTAGTTTATATGTTAGTATTTTAAAAAATCTCCTGGGGGACAATCCCCCCAGACCCCCCTTATGGGGTTAGGTTTTCTGAAAACCTAACCCCATAAGGGGGGTCTGGGGGGATTGTCCCCCAGGAGATTTTTTAAAATACTAACATATAAACTACCCATTCTGGTACACTCTGAAAATAAAATAAATAGATGTATTAGACATATTAATAATATTTTATGCCATTGTTTGTTTTTCACTTTGTTCTGACAGCTGAACTTGCTGCTCCACACAGAGAGAAGAGCAAAGAGGAGAGAGTCTGTGTGAAATAGCCTACTTTACTTTGTGGGTAAGGGTAGATAGCCCCCATTGTTCTGTGACCTGTCAATCATTAAACCGGGGGTCATATTTCATTATGTGTTCATTTTTATCTGAAGTTGTACCCATGGGTGTATAAAGAATAGTTCTACCGCAAAGTTATACTCCGTGGGGACTTCCGGCAACAATCTTGATTCTGATTGGCCAGAAGACTCGAAAAACATCAGCAAATATGTTTTATTGAGAAGATGATCACTACGTGACAGAAGTTTTCAAAACTGTTTATGGTCTCCGGTACTTTCAGTCCAACGCCTACTGCATGCACAGCGTTAGAAAATCGGGCCTTCAAAATAAAAGGTTGACTTTCTTTTTTTTCAATTTCTTTTTTTCACTCACACATCTGCGACCCACTCGAAACGGGTCCGCGACCCACTTTTGGGTCGCGACCAGTTGAGAACCACTGTTATATACCACACATCAACATATAGTTTCCGATTTGTCAAACTGCTGCTTAGCTTGAGGTATTTTCAAGTCTCCTCAGAGTCTGTAGACGCAGGCTCTACAGTACCTGTTTCCGCCTCCTCTGGGCTCTGAATATCACTCAAGCCATTTTCTATTTCTTGTCGTGTAATAGTGAGTGTCAAGGATATTAGTGGATGTATTGATTTTATGACACAGTGTGGAGAGGTGTTGCTGTGAGATTAAGGAGAGAGGAAAGAAGGTGCTGCTCATAGAACGGGAAGGAGAGTCTATTTGTGAAGATGAGGATTAATGACAATTTTTCTCCTGTAACCCACGTTTGGCGGCTGCACAGGAGTCATTTTGGGTGTCTGTAGCAAAATGGATGCAGGTAGCAAAATGAACTAGAAGACAAACAAACTGCTTCTTCACCACGGGGGCTGTGATTCTGATGAGGATTGATTGTGTGTGTGTTGCGCAGTCGCCGCCTCTGAGTGATTGCTGCTTGGTTTTCACGTGCAGCGTCTGGCTGAACACAGTTGAATGAGGTTTATTGTTTCCTCCTCTCTAGCCACTGATCCAGGATCCGGGTCTGGAATGGAGCATTGCAAAGCTCGTGGGATATATTTTACATCTTAGCCCCCTAACACTTATACTTACAACTCTGTTAGGATTAAAATAATTACAGCTCACTGGCCTGTTGATTAAAGTGTGTGTGTGTGTGTGTGTGTGTGTGTGTGTGTGTGTGTGTNAACTTAAACTAGCTTTATTAAATGTCAGGTCTTTGGCAGGAAAAACCTTTTTAATCAATGATTTTATCACTGAGCACAATCTCAATTTTATGTTTTTAACGGTAAACTTGGATAGTTTTACAGAGCCCCGCCCGTGCTACTCCCCCTGCACAAAGCACACAGCTATGCACCTGTTTAAAACGGGCTCTTCACAATATCAGATCCCTTACTAGCAAGGCCACATACGTAACATCTCCAGACTCCGCCCATCCCTTTCTCAATCAAACACTGAAGTCCTGGTCAATGCATTTTTCACGTCCCGCATCGACTACTGTAACGCCATCCTCTCAGGCATACCCACCAAGCTCATCAATAAACTACAAATCATACAGAACTCTGCAGCCCGGATCATCACCGGCACCAAGGCCTCAGAACACATCACTCCCATCCTCATCCAACTCCACTGGCTCCCTGTTCAATCCCGTATCAACTTCAAAAACCTACTGCTCACTTACAAAGCCCTACATAACCTGCCCCCCCTTCCCCCCTATCTGGCTGACCTTCTTCAAGAGTACACCCCCTCTCGCTCCCTCCGCTCCTCCTCTGCTGGTCTGCTGACCGTCCCCACCCCACGCCTCGTCACCATGGGTGCTCGGGCTTTTAGCTGCACTGCTCCCAGACTCTGGAACTCCCTCGCCCCGCACATCCGACAGCCAGACACAATCACCATATTCAAAAGCCCACCTGTTCAAATCTGCCTACTCACTGTAGTGCTACCCATTATATGTTTCATTTGTGTCCACTTGACTGTCTCCTCCATGATTTCCTGTTTGTGTTTTTATCATGTTCTGTTGCCTATTAGCGTTTTCTTTCTTTCCTTTTTTAACAAATTGTACGGTGTCCTTGGGTGTCATGAAAGGCGCCTAAAAATAAAATGTATTATTATTATTATAAAATATGTAGAACACAAGTACTCAGCCCAGAAACCTATTGAGGAAGGATCTTTAAATAAGAAATATTTGTCTAAAACATTTGTTTAAGTCACAAAACATTTTTAATACGGTAAAGACAGTAATAACACATTTAACATTAAATTAAACAATTGCATCTTATAAACCAGCATCGAATACAATTTTTGATTCATATTTCATTCACACATGTAAAAGTCATCAATAAATGTGTCTACCTAACAAAATGATGTTTTATAATAACCTCTCTCTGCCTCTCTATGTCCACCTGCAGTTTCTACAAAGGGACGGTTCCTCGGCTGGGCCGTGTGTGTCTGGACGTGGCCATAGTCTTCATCATCTATGAGGAGGTGGTGAAGGTCCTGAATGTTGTCTGGAAGACGGACTGAGCCTCTGGATGTGCAGAGAGGCCCGCGGCTCCCTACTTTCCAGGCATCAGACACAGATCCCAGTTTGGCCGACCTCCTCCGCATCACAAAGTCAGAGGGGGTGAGACAGAGAGCTGAACTGAGATGAGTGTCAAATGCTAACAGGAAGTTAAAGAGCTCATTTAGATAAGGGGCAAAGCCTGAACATACAGTAGTGCCGCCCACATCTGGACAGCTGTGTGTATGCAGTGCTTTGCTGCATTAAAACAAGACATCTTATATCAAAAGTGGGATCATAAAATGATCCAAATAATGTGGAAAAGCATATTCTAGAAAGTCATAATTTCTCCAAGTTAAACGAAATGTCAATATGAGGGTCCACATCATGATTAGCTTAAACATTTCCTGAATGAATGTAAGCTTTTTTCCAAGTTATCTGGTTACGTTTCTTTAAATCCTGCTTTTTAAAATACCCTCCTTCTGTAGAGAACTTTATTTCTCGTCATTCATAGCTGATTTACTCATTACTGTTAGTAATGCATGTGTCATACTTAGTTTTCTTAAGTCAGATGTGCTCTCTGCCTCTACTTGCCTGTTTGTGGTTCAGAGGAGCAGGACTCCAGCTGGCTGCAGTTTACAATCACATATACTGCAGTTATTTCCATAACTAGACCCTCCAGAAAAACGCGGGCAAAAATTCTTGATTATGCGGGCTAAATTCCTTGATTATGCGATTAAACATGCGGGGTTTTATGTGATTTTATTGACGGCTGTGATGTGTCGATTGATGAAAATTGCTTGATTAGGAAATATGCGGAAAAGTTGCGAAAATGTATGTAAATATGCGGTGGGGATATTAAGAATAAAATTCTTCTTTTTTAAATATTGGGTCGTCGTTTATTTTATTGTCTCTCTCTACACACCTTCACTAACGTTAAACCTCTTTACTATTCAATTAAAACACATTCAATGTTTTTATTTATTGTAAAAGCCAATTGGGCTATTTAATCTCACCACACACCCCCACACCACTTCTCCCGCCTCATTCTGTTTTCTCATTTACTCGTTCGTTATCTGACCAGCTTCCATCTGTACAGGACTACTCACTTCGTCTTCTTGTA